>NW_027210750.1:857500-983616 GCF_029030835.1 Brachyistius frenatus
TGTTGATCATGCTGCTTCTTCTGGTTGTTCTGCTTTTTGCCGCCAGTCAACGTTAGTTTTCAAAGAACTGGATTTATATTCTGTTTAAATGTGTGTGTGTGTGTGTGTGTGTGTGTGTGTGTGTGTGTGTGTGTGTGTGTGTGTGTGTGTGTGTGTGTGTGTGTGTGTGTGTGTGTATTAGCATATCTTATTTCAGTCTCATTGATGGTAACAGGTGGGTGGGGGTCTGAGTGGGGACATAATTCACCCTCCGCACACACGTTCTTGTTTGTGTCACTTCTGAGGACATCACATCGACTTACATGAATTTTCTGCAGACGTAAACGAAGATCTGTTTATTCTCTTTGGCGACACCTGTGGTGGTCGGCTGTAACTGCAGCTGTGTTTGGACTTCACTTCGCAGAGATCCAAACAGTGTCGCCTCTGTGACATCGCTCTGTTATAGGAGGGTTAGCCTTTAGCGTTAGCTGAACCAATCAGAAACCTCTGGGTCTTAAAAATAAAAACAAAACCTGCAGTTCCTCGAATGTCCACTAGTCAGTCCGCTACATGTTGACAGCAGAAATAAACAGAAATAAACATGTTTACAGTCTTTTCCAACAAACACTTTTGACCTCTGTTGTTAATTTATTCGTTCACGACAACTGTTCAAATTTTTATACAACTCACCGTTTAAATTACATTTAGACTGCAGAATTAATGGCGGGGCTAATTTGACTGACAGGTGGGTGGAGTCACAGTCAGCAGGCTGCCTGCGGGTTTCTATTTTATTCTATTCTTTAAAATGGCTGCTGCGTGTTCAGGCGTGTTGCTGACACACAGTCACATGTTTCTGTGTGTGTGTGTGTATGTGTGTGTGTGTGTGTGTGTGTGTGTGTGTGTGTGTGTGTGTGTGTGTGTGTGTGTGTGTGTGTGTGTGTGTGTGTGTATGTGTGTGTGTGTGTGTGTGTTCAGTGTCTGACTGGCATGTGGTTTGTTTTGTCCTCCTTTAAACACAGGTGAAACACACACACACACACACACACACACACACACACACACACACACACACACACACACACACACACACACACACACACACACACACACACACACAGAAAAATACACACACCTGCCGTAGTGACTTGCTCAAGGGCACCTTGATGGCAGCAGTCTAATGCTTTCATATTAAAGTTTCTCCGAGCTGCTGCTGCTTCAGTCGGCTCCGAGATCGGGTCGGTTCTGGACGTGAGCTCAGAGTTAGGAGGTCGTTTTCATAACCACGGTACCAGGATGTTGTTGTTTTCTTCTGTTTATGAGTCACGAGTCATAGTTGCCAGGTGATGTGTTCAACTTTCATCATACTCCGACCAAAACATCTCCGTCATTGTTATTAATTAATTAGTGGGACAGAAACACTGATTGGACTCCGACCAAGGGGGCGGGGCAGCGAAAATCCAGTCAAATCAACCCCCCGTGTTGGTTTTTCTTGCGTGTTACAGCTAAACAACATGTTTCATTCAGGCCTTCTGTCATCATGTGACACGTGTGTTTAAAAAGATCATATGTGTGCAGACAGAGAGGACCTGCTGAGGCCAGTTAGTCAGTAAAGATACGGTGACCTGAAACTACAAAAGAGACACGAGGCAGCGACGGAGAGACAAGAGACGACTGCAGAGAGACAGATTATGATTTGTGTATGTCCGGTTCCGGAGATGTGGACCTGTTACATGTCTGTCCCTGTCCAGTGTCCTGATGTGTCCATGAGAAGAGATGGTCAGATGATGATTCAGATGGTCAGCAGGTTTTTAACCACAGGCTCCGCCCTCTGATCAGCTGATCACAGGTAACCAATGACTCCTGAGGCAGTTTGATGAAGACAATGAGGAAGAGTTTACAACAAACTGCAGCAGAAAATACATCTGTGGCTACAGGCTGGACGCTAATGATAGCTAGCTCATCACTGTGTGTGTGTGTGTGTGTGTGTGTGTGTGTGTGTGTGTGTGTGTGTGTGTGTGTGTGTGTGTGTGTGTGTGTGTGTGTTGTGTGTATGTGTGTGTGTGTGTGTGTGTGTGCCAGTGGCCATCCTTCAGCCAAGTCAAGGGCAAACCCTCCATTACTGCCGGCACACAGGAGGTCACTGTGACATCACCGCGGTACTGCCTGCTCACATGGACTCTATGGAGATCTACTGACTCCATATTAATATCTACTGATATCGCTAATGATATCTCTAATATCTCTACTGATATCTCCACTGATATCTTTACTAATATTGATACTGATATCTCTCATAATATCTCTAATGATATCTCTACTGATATCTCAACTGATATCGCTAATGATATCTCTGATTGTCTCTCTACTGATATCTCTAATGATATCTAATGATATCTACTGACTCCATATTAATATTTACTGATATCTCTAATGATATCTAATGATATCTACTGACTCCATATTAATATTTACTGATATCTCTAATGATATCTACTGACTCCATATTAATATCTACTGATATCTCTAATGATATCTACTGACTCCATATTAATATCTACTGATATCTCTACTGATATTATTAGTGTCTTTAGTTTTCTTTTTCTGTAAAGCTGATAAAACAGGAGGTTAAAGCTCATAGCTGCCGTGCCAGACGTGAATGAATCACTGTTTGTACATTATAGTTCTAAAAACAGAAAGTCTTCACATTGAAGAAACGTCCTTTTAAAAATGCCCTCACTCTCTAAAATATAATACAACATATGAATAAATTGTCCTGCATTTAAGAGCCATAAATACGTCCATGAATCCAACACCTTCAAACGTGTTCTGGGAGACGTCAGGGATGTCCTCGCAAAGTAATCCCAGAAATATTTACATTTTATAAAATGTTGTGCAGAACATGATCCCATGTCCTCCTGTTCTCTTAACGTCTGTATTTTCTCCAAAATGTCCTCAGTAACCAGGTGTAAGATGAGGTCCCCACAATGACAGCAGAACCAGCGCTCTCACACTCCTCCTACGTAATATTGACCAAGCGGTATCTGCTGACTGAAGACAATCCCGTGTGTGGGCTGATTGGTCAGTAGGAGGCTGGTCATGTGATTTATAGCAGCATCTCCATTTAATGGCCCTGCAATCGTCCCTGGTCTCCCTTGAGTGTGTGTGTGTGTGTGTGTGTGTGTGTGTGTGTGTGTGTGTGTGTGTGTGTGTGTGTGTGTGTGCGCTCATGTATTATAGATGTACCCCTCCCCCCGCCACAGCTCAGCGAGCATCCTCGTAACAGCAGCAAACATCCTCCTCCTCCTCCTCCTCCTCGCCTTCCGCTCTGAACCTCGTTTTTTTTTTTTTTTTTTGGTTCGTTCTAAAGATGAACTCGTTCTCTCGGCCAATCAGACGGCAGCTCTGTTTGATTAGTAGGACACGCAGAGAAGGTCGTTAAACACAGAACCGGGTTCGTCCTCGTCTCCGTTTCCACGCAGCCTGATGGGAAGTGTAGGCGAGGCGGTGATGTCATGCCGATGTCACAGGTGTGTCCTCTGAGTCACGGTGTCAGGACCAGTACGAGATTCATCACCTTAGTCCGGAGACAACCAATAATACAAACAAACAAACAAACTGATGGAGACGACGGCCGACAGACAGCTCTGAGCTTAAGTTAGTGTTTTTTTTTTTTTTTTTTTTTTAAAGGAGTCTGGTAGCAGCGATGTAACGGCGTCAGGTGTTGAAAATATTCTGAATATAACAAACATCTGCTCACGGATTCACTTCCTCCATGTTTACGTCGGCATGACGGCGTAGGCGGTGTCGTTTTGTTTGTTTCAGTTTAAGTTGTGCGTCGTCTCCGAGGTTGCGCAACAGCTGTTTCTATGGCAAAAAGATACATACAATAATCAATCACGTTTGTTTCCATCGCTTTGATTTAATCAGCAGTATAATCCCGCTGTTTTCAAATGTTATTACTCATCTGAAGTGTTATCGTCTGATTTCAGTCTCAAAAGCTTCCTGCAAATGTTCAAAATAAAAGCCTTGTTAAAGTCTACTGAAACATTAGAGGACTTTTAATTTGAAACAGATACAGGAAGTGTTGAGTTTGTTTTAACAGTGTAATTCAGTAACTTTTAAAAAGGCAAACGGGAGCGGATCAAAAAGCTGCTAACGTTTTATTACGTCATTTGGTTAAAAAGTGGGCGGAGCGTCGTTCAGCTTTACACCTGTGAACATGTTGTTGTTATTTTCTGCCCCCACAGGAGCTGCAACAATTAGTCAGTTAATCGATTAGTTGTTCGACAGATAATTCAATCATCGAATATTTTGATAATCAATTAATTGGTTTGAGCCTTTTTAAAAATTTTAATTTCAATGATTTTATTCTACTTTATAAATATTTTCTGTTTCTTTTCTCCTCTGTGACGATCAAACGGTTGATTGATTAATCCAGAAAATAATCGACAGATGAATCGACAGTGAAAACAACCGTTAACCTGCTTTTTGAACCACGTGTTCGCGTTGACAGCCGTTTGCGTCGTGAACGTTACCGCTCACATCTTCTCCTCTGTACTCTGTGTGTAACTGGAGGACTCCACCAGAGGGCGCCACACATGAACAACGATGTAATCAGAACATCAAAACACGCCGTCGGCTCCGCCCACATTCTGTTTTTCCAGGAAATGTCTCTGACTTGTTTACGTTCAGTTCAGCAGGTCCCTGTCACAGCTCCACACTGCCCCCAAAGGTAATCTGTGTATTACATCTGACCGCCACAGCTCCACACTGCCCCCACAGGTCATCTGTGTATTACATCTGACCGCCACAGCTCCACACTGCCCCCACAGGTCATCTGTGTATTACATCTGACCGCCACAGCTCCACACTGCCCCCACAGGATCTGAAAACAACCACATTTAAAAAAATGACGTAAACAAACCGATAAATTTGACATGACGATTGAATCTGAACGGATCGTTGAGGCTCACTGTGTGAGCGTCGCTTCGGTTTCATCCGGAGAGCAGCTAAGCGTTGGTTGCTCGTGGGCACGTTGGCAGCTCAGACAGCTGTTCCTGCCGTCTGTGTGTCGGTCGAACGTCCAGAGGAGGAGGCGAGCGGTTTATAAATAGTTCAGAGATTACTGGCAGTTATTGAAACTGAATTAAAGCACGAAGAGGCCGGCGGACGGCCGAGCTCAGAACCGGGCCGCACCTCCTTCAAATGGACTCCTGCAGCTGACAGGAAGTCATCTCGCAACTCGGACGTTCACCGTCGAGTCCGACCGGTGAGCTGAAATATTTTGTCTGTAAAGTACGATCACCCCGATGAAGCCCGATTGACATTAAATTAAAAGTTCTGACTCGACTCGGAGGCCTCAGAGACCGACTTGTTTTAAAGAACCACTTTTTGAACTGGACTCGAGTGATGACTCGGACTCGTTTTTTTGTGTTTTTTTTCAGAAGATTAAAGTCTTGACTTGAATTTAGTCTCTGACTTTGAATGTTGACAAAGTTCGGTTCCTTTTGCGTGAATAGGACTCGACGTGGACGTTTGGATTTATTTTGAAGGACTTTTTCATGCCGCCATTAAAGAAAATCACATCTGTGTCGTGAATGAGAGAAAAATCTGATTTCGGTCACGTTCACCTGCAGCATGAACACACACACACACACACACACACACACACACACACACACACACACACACACACACACACACACACACACACACACACACACACACATGCAGTAACACACATGTTAGCGTGTTAACGCTCTCTGGGGAACAGGAAATGGAATCAGGACATTTCAGGAACAGGAAATTGATCCTGAAGGACGTTTGGATCTAAAAACACGTTCAGTTTCGTTCACAGAAAACGAGGCGTTAACGTTTTCTATCGATCCAGATATTTACGATCAATAATAAAATTTACTCTGAAAACCACCTTTTTTTTTAATTAATTTTTTTTAGATTAAATTACAAAAACGTTGTGTGGATGTTATTTATCACTTTGTGGTCGTTTAGCATCAGGCTCCGATCAATTTAACTCTTTGCGGACATTCTGCGTCTCTTTTTTGGTTCTTTATGGTCACATCGAACAGAGTCTCTGGTTGTAGATATTTCATATTTCAGCTTTCATCCACAGAGCTGATGTGTTTCCAGCCGGTTTGATCTTTAAATTACTAAAATAAAACAGATGTGAAGGCGTTCGAGGTTTTCGAGGGCTCGTGCAGCTTCCAGCTGTGGTTTCGTGTCTCTGTGTGAAAGAGTCGAATCAATAAACCGATACAGCTTCATCTTCTTAATGAATCATTTACTCCTCGTTACAAACCGACGCATTTAATTCCCCTTTCAGCGGTCGCTTTGTTTGTTTGTTTTTCGTTTATTCATTGATGTGGTGACACAAACAAACACAGATTTTTAGAAAACAGCGAGATGTTGATTCAGAATTTGAATAATTGAGTGAAGTCGAGCTGCGATGTGACGACGTTGAAACAAATCACACGTGTAACCGCGTTCATTGATCGACAGTCAGAGAAGAAGAGCTGAAGCTGATTGGTCGATACCTGATCAATACTGTGTTGATGCTGGTCAGTTAGTAGCTAACAGATGTTTCAGGAGGTTTAATGTATTTATTTATTAGTTTTAGTTCGATGTAACTTCTGTTGGATTCTGGATGAAATATTCTGACTGCAGGTGACAAGAGTTTCAATTTAAAGGAACAGTTCACCTGATCAGAAAACAGAAATCACTCCCCGACAAACAAACACTGTAAACACGTGTAAACAAAACAAACACCGTAGACAAAACAAACACTGTAAACACGTGTAAACAAAACAAACACTGTAAACAAAACAAACACTGTAAACACGTGTAAACAAAACAAACACTGTAAATACGTGTAAACAATCATCTGTGAATGTGGTGAAACAAAAAGTGACATCACAACATGAGATTTATTACAACTAAAGAGCAAATCATTAAAACAAGTAAAAAGTTAATTTAACTTTCAGGAGGCGGGGTTTTAAATATAGAAGCTCCGCCCCTCCGCCACCTGTCCACTAAAGCAGAACGCTGCTGCAAGGACGCACAGATCCGCTCTGAGGCCGCCTGCCAGCCGCCGGCCGACTAAAAGAAGATTATCTATCGATTCATGACTCACTGCATCCTGGGAAAACGGCTAGATTACCCAGAGTGCCGCGGTGCTGCTGAGGAGAGGGAGGGGCGGGGCCAGTGCGGAGGTATTTTGAGTCCACATGATGTGAGAACATCCTTCAATGTCTCATCTTTATTTCTGAATGAATAGAAGCCGAATAAATGAGTCAGACAGGACGTCGGAGAGGAAATCGGACAGGAAGTCGGACAGGAAGTCGGACAGGAAGTCCCTCTGAAGGAGATCAATCACAGCAGAACATTTCTGTTTCCTGGAAGTTTAAACTGCTTCCTGTAAAGATGAGGTTTTTTTTTTTTATAAAGCTCCAGGAGGAAATACAGCAGAATGACCCATTAAAGACGCAAACAGATCAAACAGAAGTCCTTCTCATTTTAGTTTTAGTTTTTTTTAAGGAGACAAATAATCACGATTGGAGACTTTTTGTCTGTTTGACGAACACATATTAACGTCTCTGATGACCTTTGAACCCTGAGCTTTTTTCATGAGCTGTGAGGAGCGGATTAAATTTGATGGACTTTAAAGTCGATTGTCTCCGCGACACTTCGTCGCACGGACGAGACGATGACGTCGTTGGAAAGGTCAGGTCGCGCCGTTTCATGCGACGTGTGCCGCGTCTTCTCTGTGATGAACGGCTGCTGTGTAATTCAACCGAGGAGGAGGGGTGGGAATATGGACCCTACGGGTAATAAAACACCTTAAGAAGAAGAAGAAGAGACGTTTATCCTTCATCCTTCATCCCCTCTGACCCCCCCTCCCCCCCACACACACACCATTAGAGACCCCATCGAAGCTCCGCCCCTTCGTCCTTTCTTCTCTTTATCCGCCCCATTCGTCCCTCTGGCGTCTCAACGATGAGGACAACGAGTCAGCCGTTTATTTATAGACGCAAAGAAATAAAGAAAGAAGGCAGACAGTGTGTGTGTGTGTGTGTGTGTGTGTGTGTGTGTGTGTGTGTGTGTGTGTGTGTGTGTGTGTGTGTGTGTGTGTGTGTGTGTGTGTGCATGTGTGTTTTAATTTAACATGAAAGGGTGAAGACGTGATGAATGTAAAACCCTGTAGAGGTCGAACGGAGCAGCTGATCTCCGACCAGGTGGTTTCCTGTTGCCATAACGACCAGACGTTGATTAATTAATAGTTGATAGTGAACCTTCGACTGTTCAACCTGGGTCTGGATGTGAACCTGGTCTCTGGTGTCTCGGTCCTGGTATGTTTTAAAAACTTCTTTTTTTTTAATAAAGTGAAAATTAACGATTTTTATCACGAAGAGAATTTTTTTTAGAAATAAGAAAAGTCTTCTGTCACTTTGTTTTGTTTATTTTACAGAACCAATGAAACTTTTCTCATTTTAACATCATAAAGTTTTTGTTTTTTATCAAAACAAGGAACGCTGCAAATGTTTAAGAATCAGTTTTGACCCAAATCTTTGATTTCCAGTTTCCTGTCGGCGTTATAATGTCACGTGATGAAGCCGGTCTGCAGACTGACGGTGCGTTCAGGCGCTCACTAAATGCTCTGAATTCTCAGTGTCTGTCGGATTAGAAGGAGAAACATGAAAGCGTAATTTTTTTGTTTTTGTTTTATTTTAAATCAGATCTCTGTAGGTGAATCTGGTTCGTGGAGGAACGAACGGTCACACAGAGCACAGATGGACTCTGGGTAGAGCCAGAGATCCCAGAGGATTGTGGGTAACACAGCTCGCTGCTGGCATGGTTTACTGCAAACACACACAGAAATACAGGGTGTGTGTATTCATGCATGCAAATACACACTCACACACTCACACACACACACACACACACACACACACACACACACACACACACACACACACACACACACACACACACACACACACTCTGCTGGCATGAGAACACACTCTGACACCTGAGGTCAACGTCCTGATTTAAGTCTGCATGACATGAGAGGGGGGGGGGGGGAGCAGGAAGGATGGAGATGAAGAGGAGGCACAAATATATGAAGGAAATAAAGAGGAAGGAAAAATAGAAATCAGAGGAAAGACACGGATGTGAGGAATTAATGAAATAAGAGCTTCTTTTAAAAAAAAATTAAAAAAAGAATGACAAAGAAAAAAAAATTAAGAACAGGAGATGGAAAAAAAAGAAGGAATTCAAATAATAAAAAAAAATGTATTCAGTTATTCAGGGGCACATTTTTTTTTTTAATGAAACATTTCTTATTGGTACAAAAATATTTTCACGTTGAGATGCCAGTTCATTTCGTTTTTACGATAAATTGCTCTCGTTATCACAATTCATGTTTTTATATTTGGTTTTTTTTACAAGATGATGAGATTTGTTGCCTTTTAATTCTAAAAAATTCTCATAACGAGAAAATGTTTGCGTTACAACAGAATCTTTCTTACATTATTCAGACGTTTTCTTTTTTTTAACGAGATAATAAATAGTCTGACGTATAATTTTATCTCGTTATTAAAGAAAACAAACAACGAATCTAAACCAAACAACGAAACTCTTGTGAGAAGTTTGAGGTCGACGTCCGTCCATTCAATTAATCTCGTTACACTGAAACGAGTAACGTCACGTTCACTTCACCTGTCCCTCCTCTGCTCCGCTCCACGTCTCTGTAAATCTGGTTTTTAGCCCCGCCCACAGAGCAGAGACTCAGTGAGCTGAAATAAAAACGTGTTTATTCTAAATAAATAAGTAGAAAACACTGAAGTGAGATGAGAGAAGAAAAAGGACTTGTGTTTTTTTGTTGTTGTTGTTAGTGTTTTTATTTTTACGTTGTTGTTGACGTGTGTCGACGGTTTATTTGAACATGTATTTTACAGCAGCAGGACTCTCCCCCCTCCCCCATCCTGTAACTACAGCCCCCCCCACCCTCCCCTCTCTCAGAGCTGCTCAGTCAGTCACGTTAATCACATTAATGTGCTCGTAAACACACAACACATACGTGTTCCCACGTTGAACACGAGTGCGTCAAATGACTGACGAATCACGTCTCGCCTCGTTTGACCTCATGACCTCGATTCCGGTTTCCACAGCGACCCCAGAAATCCGAGTCTCAGACCTCGTGATGCGAAGTTTAACCGACCAATCAGACACGCTCGTTCAGTTCGACTTGTTCGTCTGAACCCGGTTTTATTTCATAGATAAATTAAATAGTTTCAAAATAAGTGTTTCAAACAACATAAAGGCATCGTACTCTTTACAACCTAATTCTTTGGTATCGTACGTTAGCATTGCGTTCTTTAGCATCGTATTATTTAGTATTGTATTCTTTAATATATTTTATCATTGTAAAATAAATAATCCGTGTTGAAATAGTAAAAGTAAAATCAATAAAAAAATTCTGTAAAGTATCCACGTTTTTAATTTTTTTGTTTTAAAATTTTTACATAATTTTTCTTGAATTTCAAGTGTTTGGTTAAAATATTGCAAATCTTTAATTATTGTAATTATTTCTTGAGATTTTACAGATTTAAACTTGAAACTTTACAGTTTTTTATCTTGTGATTTCTGTTTCTTAAAATATTTTACTTTACCCTTAAAATCCGTTTAAAGATTGATTTTATTTAAACATTTTCTAAATTCTTTTCTTTTCTTTTCTTTTCTTTTCTTTTCTTTTCTTTTCTTTTCTTTTCTTTTCTTTTCTTTTCTCTCTTCTTTTTCTATTTTTATTGTCTGCGGTTGTCGTGGCGGCGGTGGGCTCGGTTTATCTCCTGGGCGTCTCACAGATCACTTGGTTCTCTGAAGGTCAGGGAGTCCTCTGCTGTCACCAGAGGGGGCGGGGGGAGAGAGGGGGGCTGCTGCGATGCCTTCAGGGACTACGTCTGGTTCAAACATTCACACATGCCTGCTCTTCTGTCTTTGTGAGGACACGCTACGTTTCTCAGAACCCTGAAACCGGATTTAATCCTGAAACCGTTCTGACCGATTTGATAGATCCCATTGGACCCTTGTAACCCAGTTGGATCCAGTTAGACCCCATTAGACCCCGATGGTTCCAGTTAGACCCCATTAGACCCCGGTGGTTCCAGTTAGACCCCGATGGTTCCAGTTAGATCCCATTAGACCCCAGTGGTTCCAGTTAGACTCCATTAGACCCCGGTGGTTCCAGTTAGACCCCGATGGTTCCAGTTTGATCCCATTAGATCCCGATGGTTCCAGTTAGATCTCATTAGACCCCAATGGTTCCAGTTAGACCCCATTAGACCCCAGTGGTTCCAGTTAGACCCCATTAGACCATGTTGGTATCAATTACAACCTGGTGGTTCCAGGGTAGACCCCATTAGATCCCTGACATGGTTCTGTACCTCCTGAGGCCTCTCTGAAATATTTCCCAGCATGCCCTGCACCTTTACGGGTGTCCGGTTGGGTGACGACCCTCCGACAGATGTGACGCTGCTCCGTGTTTTCTGCGGTTTCTGTTGGCGTGTTGACGGCAGCGTGTGATTGGTGGACGGAGGCGGCTCGACCTTATCAGCTCGGAGCAGACGCGCGTTTCCCATGATGCTCGGCGACTGTTTGTCCCGTCAGAGACACACAAATGTTGTTTTTATCTCGTTATATTTCTATTAAAAACAAAACAACAGCAGCTTTTATTAACGTCTGATGACGTGTTTCCATGGTAACAGAATGGCGTCCACACAGCAGGTTTAACCACATTTACATGAGACGCTTTTAGTGTGTGTGTGTGTGTGTGTGTGTGTGTGTGTGTGTGTGTGTGTGTGTGTGTGTGTGTGTGTGTGCGTGTGAGCAGGACGGAGGCAGCTGATCGCTGCTATCAAGGCCGTCTATTTCTGTCCGTATTGATCTGATCTGATCTGATCTGATCTGAGGAGAAGCTCTCTCTCACACACACACACACACACACACACACACACACACACACACACACACACACACACACACACACACACACACACACACACACACACACACACAGAAGAGTCACAACAAAGAAGTTGAGATGATTTTGTGATCTCTCGTGCGTGAACGCGGGTTCATTTTGTTTCCACCATGAGAAAGACTTCATTACCCATGATGCTTTGCTCCCTGCTCAGCTGTAGCTTTTATGTTTAAACCTGCAGCATCAACAGCTAAAAAAACAACAATAAACAAAGGAAGCAGGAAGTTTCTCCGTTATGATCTTCAGGAAATACATCAGCCAATCGAGCGTCGTTGAATAAATATGTAAATAATAATAAAAAATGACACAGTCACGAGAGAAATAAAACAATTTGATCTGAAATTAGAGTTAAACATCTGATTTATTACAACATCAAACCTTTTCTGGATCTGATGCTTTCAGAACGTCGTCATGGAAACAACACAGAACATTAAATGTGTTGGGTCGTGATGTTATTTATAATATCTCATTTAATTTTTTATATTATTTATATTTACATTATTTGTATTATATTATTTCAATTATATTATTTACAATATTTATATTCTTTATTTACATAATTCATATTATTTCAATTATTTATATTATTTACATAAATATGAGTGAAGGTTTCAGAGACTTGCTGATCTTCAGGGGAAGTGCTTTTATTTTGAAGTCCCACGCTCGGGCCTTTTTTAGTTTGTTTGTTTTAGTGAAGCACCTGTCCACCTGTCTGTCCACCTATCCACTTGTCCGTCCACCTGTCTGTCCACCTATCCACCTGTCCGTCCACCTGTCTGTCCACCTGTCCGTCACCGTTCAGTGTTCCCCGGAAACATTTTGGAGTGTCTGCAGGTGGTCGAAGGTTCTCGTCTGCGCGGCCTCCAAAACAACGACTGTATTTTTCTGCATTTTTGACTCAACCCCCCTCTTTTTGTTTGTTTGTTTGTTTGTCTGTATCGGAGGTCAGAAAACTGTATTTTAGTGGAGCTGACTCTCTGACATAACGCTGTCTGTCTGTCTGCTATGTGCTGACATCACGCTGACATCACAGTGACATCACAGTGACATCATGTTTCCTGTCTGCAGGCTAAGGACAGCGACGATGACGAGGAGGTGGTGCAGGTGGACCGGGACCACTTCATGGACGAGTTCTTCGAACAGGTGAGACACGACCGCACTCACACCTGCAGGGACCTGCTGAGGGGCCACGAACCTCATGTTTGTCAAAACAAACACGAAACGTCAGAACTTTTTAAAAAAGCTTTAAAATATTAAAATATTTGATTGAAACTATTAGAAACTCCTGCAGGGATGTGATGATTCCTGTTGAACTTCCTGCTGGTTTAATGGATCGTCTGTAGGGATGTGATGATTCCTGTTGAACTTCCTGTTGGTTCAGTGGATCGTCTGGAGGGCTGACCTCTCTGTGTTTGTGTCCAGGTGGAGGAGATCCGCGGCTGTATAGAAAAGCTATCAGAGGATGTGGAACAGGTCAAGAAGCAGCACAGCGCCATCTTGGCCGCACCCAACCCTGACGAAAGTAAGACTCAACACACACACATTTTATTTTCTAATGAATGAGGGATTATTTTCAGATGGACCTCCAGAAAACTAATAAGAAGAAGTGACTTTAGCTAACAACACCGAGATAACTGATGGACACATTTTATTGACTTTGTATTTGATGAGAGAAGTTGAATGGGAGTCTATGGAGCCGGAGGCTTTTTGGAACCGACCTCTAGTGGTACTTGGTGGTATTGCAGCTTAAACACTTTCTGCATGTGCTCGTAGCTACGAACTCTTTCATATCCCGTCTGCGTTCCGGACACTGTTGGACCGTAAATACAGAGATGACGTGTCAGAAACCTTCGGTCGGTCGACCTCGAGCCTCTGGGTGAAATCTGATCCCGTTAACGACCCGCTGATGAGATCCGTCTCTTCGGAGCTCCTCCTGACACACGAGGAAGAAACGAAAGAGCTGGATGCTCGGCGAGTTCAGCGCGACCCCGACGCAGCGTGACTCAGCAGCCGTAACTCAATGTCACAGCTGGCGCCCGGGGACGAGGCACCGCTGTCAGGAGCACTGCAGCGGAACAAGCACGGCCTCTTCATCGGGTCAGCTGGAGGAAGAGGAGGTGCAGGTTCCCACGTTTATCTTTAACCCCACCGAATCCAGAACTCTTCTTCTGCCGAGGTTCATCATCTCTGACGCGCGTCCTGAAACACAGTTCAGAAGTCCCCTGAGAATCTATCCCATTTTAGGTTTCCTTCAGTTTCACTGTGATCAATAGTGTTTGTCTGATTACCCATGATGCACTGCAGACAGGAGCTGTTCACACACAGTTCGGCTGCTGTTAAAGGGACAGTTCGTAAAAATAAAACAAATGGAGGCTAAAAATAAGTCGTGACAAACCGGTTGGCTTTACTTCCTGTATGCTGTCGATGTTCAGCTTCCTGTTTGTTTGTTGTTTTATTTACCTTGTTGTTGTTGTTTGTCCTGCATGCTGCTTTTATTTCATGTTTTCTCTTCTGTTGTTGCATGAAAATGATGATTTTTATTTTCTGTTTTCTCGTCCTTTGTTTCTGTTCCTTTTTCTTTCTTTGTTTCTGCCGTCCTTCCTCCTCCTCTTCCCTCCTCCTCCTCTTCCTCCTCCTTTTCCTCCTCTTCCACCTCCACCTCTTCCTCCTCCTCTTCCTCCTTCTTCTCTTCCTCCTCCTCTTCTTCCTCCTGCATGCTGCTCTGCATGATGAAGATGAAGATTTTAACCCCGGACTGACGAGCTTCTCGCTTCTTTCTGTGAGTTTGAGCTGAAAAAACATTTTGTTTGTAGTTGAGTTCAACAGGCTCCGCCCCCATGCTTCAGGGGCCAATCAGAGCCACCGTACAGATATATACCGGAGGGTAACTCCATGAATGAATTAAAATCATTTTAGTTTTTCCTGCAAAAATTAAATCAGATTTTATTTTCTCATCATAAATAATCCAGATTAGATTCAGTATTGTTTGCAGGGGGAGGAGTTTCTGTCGAGGACACGCTCCCCCCGTTAACAACCTCCCACCACCTCAAAACCGAATGCGGTAAAGCTTCTATTGTGAAAAGCTCTTGAGGAAGCATCTCCTCCTGAGAAGCTGAACGGGGATCAGAGAGCTGGAGATGATGAGTTAGAGTGAATGAGCTGATGAAGAGGAGGAGGAGGCGGTGACGAAGGCGCCCAGAGAGTGAGAGAGCGGATCGGATCGGTGCCGGGGTCGGTCGGATCCTCACACTGATCCGAGGCGACGTCCCGACTCCTCTTCTTCCTTCTGGTGAGAACATGTCGCCTCCTGTTTTCCTCACTTCTGGGTCAGCTCGCGCTCAGCTGCCAGCGTCCCGTCATGCACAACGCAGCCCCGTGAATAATGCATGATGGGAATTGTAGTGAGAGCAGCGGAGTGCGGCTGCAGACCGCAGCCATTCATAAAGAGCCTTCCTCCTCCTCCTCCTCCTCCTCACAGCTCAGTTATCTTCGTCTCGACCGACATCGTCGCTCTGAGGATGATGAGGGAGAGTCACAACAAACAGGAAGTGAGCAGCTTCACACGATCCGTGAGGAAACGTTTCTGCACTTCAAAGTAAAAGAAGTCGTTCAGAGAAACAAACTGAGGAGTTGACAAAAGAAAACACACAGAAACTCTTTTTAACACAAACACAGAAGAAATGTTTTAATTTTCGCAGTAGAAACGTCATCGAACGATGAAACGGCTTCGATTCCGGTTTCTGCCGACGTAGGCGAGTCTCCGATGACACAAACGTGTTTCAACTGCTGATTAATAAAATATAACAACAACACACTGACAGAGTGTGTACACACTGGCTCATGACACTGATTGGTCAACAGAAACCACCCGCCAATCAAACAAAGAAGAGTCGAGAATTTTTTCATTAACAATAAGTCAGGACTCTTCAGAGTTCAGTTTACAGGTCTTATCGGGACACTTCAGTGTTCAGGTTTACAGGTCTTATCGGGACACTTCAGTGTTCAGGTTTACAGGTCTTATCGGGACACTTCAGTGTTCAGGTTTACAGGTCTTATCGGGACTCTTCAGAGTTCAGGTTTACAGGTCTTATCGGGACTCTTCAGAGTTCCGGTTTACAGGTCTTATCGGGACTCTTCAGAGTTCAGGTTTACAGGTCTTATCGGGACTCTTCAGAGTTCCGGTTTACAGGTCTTATCGGGACTCTTCAGTGTTCAGGTTTACAGGTCTTATCAGGACTTTTTTTTTTACACCTGAGGTTTGACCACTTGACCGTCCTCCCTTCAGAAACAGGAAGCAGCGAGACGTCAGACGGTGACTCAGACGGCTGAGCACCACTGCAGCGCTCGTAAATCTGACCGCACCGCTGCTGCGCTGCATCCAACATGGCCGACGTGATGTGATGTACTGCCGCTCCTCCTCCTCCTCCTCCTCCTGAGGACCAGTCAGCATCCGTCGGTCCAACACTCAGTGTTTCTGTTGCAGGCGGACGTCCACACACACTTTACTTCAATACAATTATTAATACATACAAATAATAATATATTTATATTTTTACATTATTATGTTGTATGTTGATTTGTGAATCTTTTTAAATGTGATGATTTGCTGCTTGTCTTCAGAAGTTCACTGAGTTTTTACAAACCAGTCGATCAATATGTGGAGGAAATAATCGGCAAACTTTAAAATGACAAGACGGGTAATGAAATAAGCTCCGCCTCCGTGAACGCAGCATCACAGTAGACCCTTCTGTCCACTAGAGGGAGCGTGTGAGTGTCGTCCAGACGTTGGAACACAAACAGAAACAAACCGTCTCTTTGTTCCTCTGCAGAGACCAAGCAGGAGTTGGAGGACCTCACAGCTGACATCAAGAAGACAGCCAATAAAGTTCGCTCAAAATTAAAAGGTACGTTCACAGAAGAAGAAAATATTCAGAAACAGAGGAGGTGATT
Organism: Brachyistius frenatus; assembly: GCF_029030835.1. NCBI lineage: Eukaryota > Metazoa > Chordata > Actinopteri > Embiotocidae > Brachyistius > Brachyistius frenatus. The sequence goes on from NW_027210750.1 coordinate 874,482, forward strand.
TATCAAAGTGGAAACACACAGAAACACACACAGAAACACACAGAAACACACACACACACAGAAACACACAGAAACACACAGAAACACACACAGAAACACACAGAAACACACACAGAAACACACAGAAACACACAGAAACACACACAGAAACACACACAGAAACACACAGAAACACACAGAAACACACACAGAAACACACACAGAAACACACAGAAACACACACAGAAACACACACAGAAACACACAAACTCGTTGTGCAGCATCGTTGGTTCTTGCTGAGGGTTCAAGGACATCACTGCTTTAATATGAACAGCCAGAGGAGGGACGACACACACTCACACACACACACGCACGCACGCACGCACCCACACACACACACACACACACACACACACACACACACACACACACACACACACACACACACACACACACACACACACACACACACACACACACACACACACACACACACACACACACACACACACACACACACACACACACATATGTACATATGCAGTCTGAGAAAAGCTGTGATGCTGAGATGAAGCTATAATTGGAAACCCCACCAGGCAACAACACACACACACACACACACACACACACACACACACACACACACACACACACACACACACACACACACACACACACACACACACACACACACACACACACACACACACTGCAGCATCTCCTACTGTAGATTTTGGGTGTGGGTGGAGGATGGGGGGGGCGGGAGGGCAGACAGGCTCCGCCTCCAACAGATTTGTGTTGTGGTCATCTTGTCTGACTGTCAGAGTTCAGGCTGCTCAGATTGCTAAAGTGACAGTACGTCTCATTTAAATGACATCATGAAGGCTTGAACTGCGACGCTCAGTTTTGTTGTTACGACACGGAAAGTCGCGTTGCTAGGCAACGGCAACATGGACGGTGTCTAGAAGCTACAGAGGCTAACAGCTTAGCGAGCTAGCAGGCGGGTAACGTAACGCAGGAAATGTAGCTGAGTCACCTTACAGAAACTCACACAGTTCAGAAGTCCACTGAGAATCTGTCTGATTTTAAGTTTCCTTCAGTCTCAGTGATCAGTGACGTTTGTCTGATTACCCACGATGCACTGCAGGCAGGAGGTGCTCACGCACAGCTCTGCTGCTGTTAAAGGGACAGTTCCACAAAATTTAAAGAAATTCAGGATTAAAGTTGCTGTTTGACCCTTTTTGAGCCCCATTAAACACGTCAGTTTCATTATTTCCCCAGAAACCAACCAGTGATCGGTTATTGATCATCAATCATTAAAAAATATCAAAACTACTCGCTGCTGCCTCTCAGAGGGAAGTTTAACGTTTTCTATTGATGATATGAAGCAAATTATTCTACATGAATGGAAGACAGGATGAAGAGACTGTTAATAATATGTTTACATTTCCAACAAATTTCCAATTAATAAAATTTATAGAGATTGCCGATGAGACCCATCAGCTGACTCACCGAATCCACTTCCTGTTTACATCCGCTCCAGAAGTACGAGTATTAATAGGGAGGTCAACATTTTTATCAATACATTTCATCTTGATATTTCGTCGCCGTGGTTCCCAGAACGGGTTTTTAGGTAAGAACAAATAAACACGAGTTTGTTGTCTGAAACTAAAGATGCTGCAGACGTCCTCAAACAGACACACGAGGACTCGCAATCTGTTGCTTACTCACCTAGTTTTCATCTCACACACACACACACACACACACACACACACACACACACACACACACACACACACACACACACACACACACACACACACACACACACACACACACCATCAGTGCTGTGTGATATCGCTGAGTCATCGCGGATCCAGCAGCGAGCAGCTGGGCCACGAGCCAGGAAACACACACACACACTCATGTTTTCATCACTTCAGAGGACTCAGCGTTCACTTCCTGGAGACTCACCAGAAGCTCCGCCCACCCTCGGTCTGAGTCTACACAGGTGATCGGCGTTGATCACCTGTGTTGTGGGGACTTAAAAGTTAGAGGAGTCCACGCAATGTGGCCGACAGATCCGGGTCCCCACAACGTAGGCAAGACGGGAACACACGCTCAGTGGAAAACATTATGTAACCGTTTCAAGTTGATCTCATCACACGCAGGAGACATCGGAGTCACATGACACCAGGACACACCTGCAGCCGGTCATCACACACACACACACACACACACACACACACACACACACACACACACACACACACACACACACACACACACACACACACACACACACACACACACACACACACACACACACACACACACACACATACACACACGCACATCATCAGCTGTGATTTTTATCTTCAGATCTGAAGTGTGTGTGACCTCGCAGGACTACACCTGCAGCTAAACTGGAGGTCTGTGGTCCTGTCAGCGCCCCCTTCAGGCTGCTGGCGTCATTACAGCCACAACATCCACACCGTGAAGGCAGCAAGGCCCCTTAAATAAAACGCAGCGCTGTCGTCTCTCCTGCTCTGTGATCTCAGCTCACATCACAACATCCACACACATTATTAATCTGAGTCTCCCCGGCTGAATAACAAGAGTATTGGAGGAGGAGGAGGAGGGACAGAAAGATGAGGTGTCTCTCCGTCAGCTCTGATAAAAGTCCTGATCTGCTGCTTTTATTGTGGTGGAGACAGCACTGTCAAACCTTTCACAATAAGAGCACCGGCTAAAATTCAGTGAGGATATTTTGTTGTTTTAACTTTATTTAACTGACTCTGTGTGTGTGTGTGTGTGTGTGTGTGTGTGTGTGTGTGTGTGTGTGTGTGTGTGTGTGTGTGTGTGTGTGTGTGTGTGTATTCCTGCAGCAATCGAGCAGAGCATCGAGCAGGAGGAAGGTCTCAACAGATCATCGGCGGACCTCCGGATCCGCAAGACACAGGTGAGACGAGCAGCTGTCAATCATCTTGACCCTGCAGTATTCTGCTCTGTCATTGGCTGCTGTCTCCCTCCTCTTTATCAGTCCACTCTGCTGCCTCCCTCCTCTTCATCAGTCCCCTCTGTGCTGCCTCCCGGTGCACGAGAGGAGAACTGCAGCGCCTCGCAGCAGCAGCATCTTACACCACCACAGATCTGTGTGTGTGTGTTAATGTTATTGTTGTTGTTAATATGAATCTTTCATTCAATACAATAGACCAGATAAAACCATGACTAAATAAAAAAAAAAAATAAAGTGCAGAAACTAAATCGAAGTATTAAAATTCTAAACATAAAGGTTTGTATAAAAGTTTGTAATAGTTTTAAAAAGTGACTGAATAGTTTTTTCAAGCTGCTGAAAAACAAAATTCCAGATAAAAACGATTGATGTGAAAGTTTCAGTTAAACTGGTTTAAAAAAAAAAATCTCTGCTTTGGTTTGTTCAGCTGTTCTTCTCACGGATTCTTCTCCTCTTCCTCTTTTCTTCGTGTCTTCGCAGCACTCGACGCTGTCACGTAAGTTCGTGGAGGTGATGACTGAGTACAACACCACGCAGTCCAAGTACCGCGACCGCTGCAAGGACCGCATCCAGAGACAGCTGGAGATCAGTGAGTCTGCGACACGGCAACAACACGGCAACAACACGCCGACAAAACACGGAAACAACATGCTAACAACACGCCAACAACACTGCTGGATGAGGCACGCAGAGGGAACATTTGTTCAGCTTTACAGGAAGTCGTTTGGTTATAATGAAGCTCATATTTCAAATTTAAGAGTTCTAACACAGAAACACGGAAATGTTCTCACTTGTTTCATTACAGATTTTTTTGTCAGAAAACTCGACTGATTTTATTTCTTGTAATTTAATTACATGTAACACAAACAAATATTTAATAATTACAAATGTGTTTTTTTTTTTTTTTTTTACAAACTGAAAAATCCCTGAAGCCTTCAAGTTTCAGTTTTTAAGTTCCAGCTGCACCTTTAAACATTTATACACACACACACACACACACACACACACACACACACACACACACACACACACACACACACACACACACACACACACACACACTCAGACTCAGGTTGGGCTGATGCAGACAGATAAACACACTGCAGAGGTAGTGCAGCTATTTTTTCTCTCAACAGTCGAGTGTTGACCTTCACATGCGCGCGCGCGCGCACACACACACACACACACACACACACACACACACACACACACACACACACACACACACACACACACACACACACACACACACAGCTGCTACACAGCTGCTACAAACACACCACACGGCCCGGCGATGCAGCGTTTTGTTTTTCACTCTCAGACCACGCACAGGTGAAGTTTAAGCTCCACCAGTCATGATTTCAGGCTCTGATTTAAGGATGGGGGGCGGGCTCTGTGGTTTCCTAGCAACAGAACTTTCATCTGAACCTACATGTGGTTCTACCGCCAGCTTCTCTCTGAACGTCACTGCTGAAACACGCGTGTCGTGTTACCTGCATTTTCCACCGGCCCGTCACGCCACGTGTGCGTCGCTGTTTTGTTCCGTCGTCTGCTTTCTTTTTGTTATTTCTTACGTTGTGCTGCAGACAAAATTAATAAAGTTTTTTTTGTGGTAAAACAAAATTCATCGTCACATTTATTTCCCATTTAGCCTGTTTCAGAAGGCTGCACGGGGTGTTTTATTTGGAAAATATGCCGGATGCTCCGTCCGGCCGTCATCGAAAACAGACCCCGGCGCCGATCTTTAGCGCAGACGAGGATAACCTGATGCTTCCTGTGTTCTCGTCCCTAAACGACGTCTCCGTCTGTCTCTGCTCTGTCTGCAGCCGGGAGAACCACCACCAACGAGGAGCTCGAGGACATGTTGGAGAGTGGCAAGCTGGCCGTCTTCACCGATGATGTAAGCACCGCACCTGAACCCGGCTGCGGCCGCGGGTCGCTTTAACCGCGCCGTCCTGCGTCCCGCTGCGACGCGCGTCAGCCGTCGGGGACGCAGGACGGCCACGAGGTGCGCTGAGACATCAAGTGAACGCGGACGTTGTCATATCACAGCAGAGGGTCTACGGGAGGAGGAGGGTTGAGGAGGGGAGGGAGGTCAAACGGCAGCCGCGGGAGCTTTTATTTTGAAGGAGTAACCTCACTTACGTCACGTGCTCCTCCAAATTAAAAGCTCTGACTCTTTACCGGCACCGCCGATGTCGTGTTTCGTAACTGAACACCGAGCTGCGAATCAAAGCGTCTTCCGTTGAAACCACGCCCACCTGTGATGTCACAGTGTGCTGACGGTGCACTTCGACTTCAACCAGCGGAGGTCAGTGAAAACCCGGTTCACAGCAGGTGTTCAGTTACTCTGAAAGCAGGTAAGTCGGTCCTCCAGCCGGAGGTCAAAGGTCACCATCACAGTTTTGACCAAAACAGAGTTGCTGCTGGAAGTTTTCATTGTAAAACATTTCACGTGCAAAATTATTTCAAAGAGATTACGCACAAATTTTTAAAGGCTCACTCACGTTTTTTTCCCCGACACCTGACCTGAACATAGCAGGACGTAAATTTATAGAAAATATAACTCACAGTTAGGTATACAAAGATGGACGTCAGGACAACTCCCGAAAAGTGAAGCCAAACTATTGCAGGAGGCGGGGCTTCATCCCCATGTCTCCGCCCCCGATCACTACTGCACGCCGGTTTTAAACTATGTCACCAGAACATTCTGGCTTCACTTTGAGCCATTGTGACTTTAGATACAGTCTGTGGGCAGAATCCCTTTACTTTTATAGGAGGCTTTTATTTTGAAACGTGTGCAGGAAGTGTTGAGAAATAACTTTTGTGTTAAAAGAGAAGCTGAAGCAGCAGATTGGTGAGTATGACCAACATACGGTCGGTCCGTCCTCTTTAATAACGTAATATATTTTCCATAAAAACTTACGATACAGACATTTTCCCGAATTAGTTTTCTTTGGTGAAGCTTTTTATTTGTGAAACCTTTTCGCTGGTTGTTTTTTGTTTTCATGTAAAAGTGTACGAACGTCTCCTGCAGATCAAAATGGACTCTCAGATGACCAAGCAGGCGCTGAACGAGATCGAGACCCGACACACCGAGATCATCAAGCTGGAAAACAGCATCCGCGAGCTGCACGACATGTTCGTGGACATGGCCATGCTGGTCGAGAGCCAGGTGCGTCGCACGAGGGGACAGGAAGTGAGCGCGACACGGCGGAGGTTGCCCCGCCGACGTGTGTGTTAAACCTTTGCCGTGTGTGTGAATGTTTCAGGGAGAGATGATTGACAGAATTGAGTACAACGTGGAGCACTCCGTCGACTACGTGGAGCGAGCCGTCTCCGACACCAAGAAGGCCGTCAAATACCAGAGCCAGGCTCGCAAGGTAACCAACTTTTATTCAACGTAACTTTATTTCATGACGGAATAAACTCAAATAATGAAGCTGTGAGAAATAAATCCCATCTTGTAATACCACTTCGCACATTAGGGGGCGGTAGTGAGTCATTATGGGTCTTTATTTTGCCGTTACGCTGAAATCTGTCTGCTGCGGCTGCCGCCAATCCGATCTTTCTACGACGACTTTCCCGTTTGGTAACGACTGGACGTTTGAGCTGAGTCACGTGTTTAGAGCGACACCGTGTCATATATGTGGCACGCGTGAACACAAATCTTTTCCTTCTCCTTTTTGCTTCTTCACGCCGCACGTGAAAAATAAGCGAGACACCGAAACTCATTGACTGCATCTAAAAATGTGAAAAAAATCAGAAGTGAAGCAAATACAGAAGTGCCTTAAAGTTGCAGTACCACCGAGGGCCACTAGGGGGAGAGCTGGCTCCAAAAACACCTCTGGCTCCTCCCCCATAATTTTGATAAAATAAAGGTGATCGTAGAAGTCTAGTTTACGTTATAAATTATCTTTTGGTGAGACGACAGTCGCAAGAAGGGTAAAAATGTTTTACTTATTTTTTAAGATGATTTTTGAATTTTCTTTGTTTCCGCTCAGAGTTTTGATGCACACACACACAACGAAGATGAATAAAAATACCTGCTGTTTATTTATCTATTTCACAAATCGTCACCGGGAGGCGGTACGACCTCCTACGAACTTTCAGTAACTCGTCTTTCTGTCGCCCCCCCCCCCTTTTTTTTTTTTTTTTTTTTCCGCCCTGCAGAAGAAGATCATGATCATCATCTGCTGTGTCATCCTCGGCGTGGTCCTGGCGTCGTCCATCGGCGGCACACTGGGGATGTAAGACGCCCCGCACCCCCCCCCTTTCCCCGCCACCCGCCGCCGTGACGACCGACACCGACCGACCCGACCGTCCGACCGACAGCCAGCAGAGAAAAGAAATCACCAACGACGACGACAACCCAAAAAAAACTTGAAACATAAAATGCAAGACAGATAAACCAATCAGCTAGGAAGAGATAACGATCCAATCCCAGATAAGAGGAAACACCTCGGGTTCGGGTGGGGTTCAAAACACGAAGAAAAAAAACACAATAAAAACGCCATCACATTATAGCTGACTTAACTACATATAGAAAAGAGGGTACAAATACACATATTTATTACAGATGTACATGTAAATGTATTTATGGAGCAACACGTGGGTTAGCGACCTGTACGAACTGAAGACCTATGATATGACATTCACTTGTTTGTTTGTTTGGTTTGCCTTTTCTTTTTCTTTTTTTTTTTTTTCTTTTCTTATTTTTTAACAGTTTCTTTCGTTTTTCGGGAGTCTCCGAGGACAGTGACGGTGACGGCTGCCGGGTGGAAGTCCCGCGGGTCTCGGCCCGTCCGTTAGCTCCTCACGTTCGGTTACCCGGCGGGACGGCTCCGGAGCCGAGCACCTTCAGGAACACGTTAATAAATTCCGGAGCCGCGTTCCAAAACCGGAAGGTTTGGGATTTTGGAACCACCCGAGGTTCCGTAACGCCGCCGGTCGTCCCGGAGCGTTCCGGAACGTCGCCCCGCAGGACGGACACCCTCCGGCTCCCGTCTCACTCCTGTCACTCACCTCAGTCAGCCCGTCGAAATTAGCTCCGACTGGCGAAGCCCGACCTGCCACGCCGCCACTTCAGATCCGACACGTGGAAAGAGCGTGACGCGCTTCCCGCTGAGACGTCTCTCGCAGCCAGCCGACCGGTTGATGAAAAAACAGCCTGTCGGGGTGGGGGGGGGGGGATAAGGGTTGTCACTGCTACGAGGCAGGTTTCCACGACAACAGCCTCCCCTTCTCGTCACACCTATCCGACCAAAGAGCGGGGGGGGGGGGGGGGGGCTCCGATTGTCCTGCTGAATTTGATGAAAACGAGCGTGACGTTTGACTGACAGGTGAACGGTGGGAAGGAAGGCGGGTCGGAGGGTTTGGACAGTTAATCTATGCAGTTTAGATAAAAAGGACGACGACCGAGATAGCCAATGAAAATCGGGGATTCGCGTTACGGCACCCAAAAGAAAAAAAAAGAAGAAAAACAAAGAAGGCCCATCACACCGATCGTCATCGTAGAAACGTGGTAGTCGGGGCCGGAAGTCGTCTCCACGCTGTCACAACTGTTCTTCCGGAAGATTCTAAAAAATGAAGAGAACACATTAAAAAGTAAAGAAGAAAAAAGAAAGAAAAAAAAAATACACGAAAAACAATAACCAGAAAACTTAACAAAACAAGCCAGACAACAAGCGGAGACGGGCCAACAAAAAAACCCTGCAGACGCTGGTTGCCCCTGGTTACCTGAGTGTCGCGGTGATATCGTCGCTGTTTTTAATTTTTTTTTTCGATGGGGAACATTTTGTCGCTTCGTTGTTTCCGTGGTGCTGCTGCTGTTTTTTGGTGCGTGCGTGACGCGTTTCCGTGACGTATCGGCCCGACATCGATGAGCCGTCAGTGTTTTAGTCTTCGATGCTTCGGCCCTGTTTCCTCCCCCCCTCCCCCCCCTCGTCCACCCCCCTCCACCTCCCCCACCTCCCCCACCTCCCCCTCCGCCTGAAGTGTGTTTCATTCACCAACATCTTGAATGCCTGAGTTGCACAGGTGGAACATGTGACACACACACATGCAGACGCATATATTCACAAACATTCACAACATAACACATGAACACATTTCACATCTGACCCGTCGGACGCGGTGGAACCCACCGCGGAACCCACCGCGGAACCCACCGCGGACCTTCCCGTGTTCCACGTCACGTCCGGTGCGACCGCGTCGCTTTGCATGCTGTAGCGTCGTTAGCTCGTGTTTCGTGTAGATCGTGTAGAAGCTGCTTGTTGGGAGAGATTCGGTCCTCCGGTTTTCCTGGTCTTCATTTTTGTTTTTAAAGACGTGTCCTCTGTGTGTCCAGACCGGCCGCCAGGCGGGGAAAAAAACAAACAAACAAAGAACGACGTTTTCAGAAAAAGGCGAGTAAGCCGGCAGCTAGCTCGTGAGATTAATTTTGTCAAACTTTTCCCCCATCGGCTCCTTTACGAACACGTCGGTGGAAAAACGCAGAATTCGTTGTGTCGTCGATGTATTAGCTGTGTTAGTGTTAGCTGTTAGCTGCACAACGACACCGGACCGTCACTCCAACCTGAAATTCTAGCCGAGTACAAATCGCGGGAACGCGAGCGAAAGCGTTCCACGTCGACGCGGCCGACCGGGACAAAACGCACACGTGTTACGTTTCAAAGACCGCGTGTGTCGTCAAAGCATGTTTGGTTTGAATTCGTCGCCGATAACGTGGTGTTGCGTCGTTGAGAGGTAGCTAAGTGTGCGCGTTGCCCCGGACCGGACCGGCGTCGGTCCGTCGGTCCAGAGGTCCGTCGGTCCGTCGGCGCGTCGGTCTGGAGGTCTGTCGGCGCTCGGGCTCTGTGACACGGAGGGTTCGTCCGCTTCTGTTGAGGCCTACGCTCGACGAAGACAACCGCAAACACCAACCGTAAACTCCACGAAATCACGTACACTCAAGTGTCGAAGCAATAACACGAGTTTCATCGGGCAGAAAATGCGTTCGCTGGCTCGCTAGAGCGGACGGAGTTTCTCCGGTTTCACGAATTTTCGGTCGCTTTTTATTTTGTTTGTTGTTGTTGTTAACGAGTCGAAGCCGCTTCCCGGCTCCCGTTTGCCGTGGAAGGCTACGCTCCGACGAGAGGCTAACGTGACGCGCTGTTTGACGATTCGCAAAAATAATCATAGCCGCGACGCGACGCGTGATGCTTGTCCAACTTACGATCACGCTAGCTGCTTGGTCATGGCTAGCACGTAGTCGTCGCTTTGTGTCATCGGTGTGCTTCCTGAGGAGTTGTGGTAGCTAGCGCCGTTAGCTTTAGATGTCCATGATGCTGTTTAAATAATTAAAAAAAAAGTTTTTTTTAGCTTCAGTTTTGGAAACGAGTGGAGTTTCTTTTTATTCTTTGGCGTCGCAAAAGCCCAAAACTCGCCTTCTGCGTTCACCAAAGCGTCGCGGACACCGGCGACCCCTCCGAGCAGCAACGTCCACCAGGTGTCCGTTTTAGCGAATCGTCGGTAGATTTAGAGACTTTCTCTGCTGCATGGCTGCATTCTGTCTTCACGAGTGTTTTCCATGTTTGTTTCTTTTTTTAAATGTAGTTCAAACACCGGTAGAGTAAATATAAGTTTCTCCTGTAAATAAAAAACAAAACCCAAGTGTGCTTGTTTCCACGTCTTTGGACTCTCTTAAGAGGTTTTTTTTGAAAATATTTCCGACATTTTCCGTATTTAGGGAACTGACAGATCCGGAAACCTGAACCTGACTCATCTACCGTCTGTTTCCATCACGGTGCTTCGTTCGTCTCCTTCCCGTTCCGCTCAACGTTGACTTCCGCTCCGTGTTCTCGACGGTTGATCGGTTGGTTCAGGCGGCGTCGCGGTCGCGGCGGTAGTCGTGCGATGTTTTTTTTGGTTTGGTGGCGGTGAGAGTCGTGGATGAAGATCGGCGATGTGAGGATGCCGTCGTAGCACCAGCCAGCTCGTTGACACTGACGTTGCGTTGCCGAGTGTGTGTGTGTGTGTGTTTGAGAGAGTGTGTTTTCTGTAAACTTCCTGTCTTGTCAGCCATCCATCAGGCCTCCTGGGAAAGAAAGCGCGGACAAACATCACAAAACCGTAAATGGCATTAAAAAGGTTCACGAACAACTCGGGGAAGGTTAGTTTGTCCGAGTGTCCAGGTGTCCCGTCCTCCGATCTTCCCCGTTCCTGTTGTGTTTGTAGTTGTTTGGTTGTTCAAAAAGACGACGTTGAGGGGCCGGGAGTCTGCCCCCCCTCCCCCTCCTCCCCGGCAGACCCCGCCCATCCCGCTGTGTGTAATGATTATAACGATAGTAATAATAAAAAAAAAAAAAGGCATGCAAAAGCGTTGTGGAGTTTGCATGATGGTGTTTTTGTACCCCACCCCCGCCCGCCATGTCGTGCACTTTACCGCTCATCGGACCCGTTTTCGTCAGCACATTAGCTACTAGCTACGAACTACTTTACTTATTCTGCACTCTCATTTGCGCGTGGACGCGTGTTTTGCTTGTGACACGTAGTTGCAACTTATTTTTGAGGTATCTTTGTTTTTAAATGAACGGTTATTTAGATGTGAAAGGGAAAGTTTTCAGATACGTCAGCCATCTTGCTACCCCCCCCCCCCTCACCTCCTCCCCCCTTGACCTCCGACCCTCCCGCTAGGTTTCACACCACCGTTATCAACTGATGTCCGTGCTTGTTTGCGTCCACTGTTGCGTTTGCCGCATGCCTCCCTTCCTCTTCAGTGAAACAAGATTGGTGCATAAGTGCACAAACGTGTGTGCATGTGTGTGTGTGTGCATGTGTGTGTGTGTGTGTGTGTGTGTGTGTGTGTGTGTGTGTGTGTGTGTGTGTGTGTGTGTGTGTGTTGGAGCAGCACGAGTTTGTGTAAATGTACGAAGTGTCTGATCGTAGCTCCGCGGTTAGCGGCCGTATCACAAATTCCGCTGTGTTATTTTATTTTATTTTTATTCGTCACGGAAGAGAAGAAGAGAGGTCGGACATGTTTAATGGACGCCATGATCACTGTTACTCTTGTTCTATTTATTCAATTCAAACCAAAGCGTTTTTTTTTTTTCCGCCCTCCCTTCACGTGTTCTCAAAAAAACAACGTTCGAAGAGCACAACGCGAGTCAAGTTTACAGAGATGTTCGTCACAAACGGTGAATAAATGTAGAAATAAAATAACGTCAACTACAACCGCAACTATGAAAACAAAAAGGCCCCCTCCCCCCCCCATTGCTCCGCCCACCACCAGCCTGCATGTTGGTCTGTCCATCAATCAAAACCCCGAGTTATCTTATGCCACAACAACAACGTCTGCCCCCCCCCACCCCCCACCCCCCCTCACACCTGTAGATAGTTCGTGGTCGAAATTTGTGCAAAAAAATTAATAAAAAATGACGCACAATCATCCGTGAAAAAAATGAGCACGTGTACGCTTCTCTCCTCCACTTGAGGCATAAACGGAGACAACGGTGGTGCTTTTTCTTCTTCTATTTGTTTGATTGCGATTCTTCTTCCTGTTATTTTTTTGTTTGTTTTGGTGTCATTATTTTCTACACAGCTTGTTTACCGGTCGTGTTCACGCTCCAGGATCGATGCTTCCCTGCAGGTTTGACGGTTCCGCTAGCTAGTCAGTCGCGGACTTTCGAGTTCGACGGGGGGGGGAGGGGGGCCCGAAGCTAACGAGCCCCTTCTCCTTTCCACCCCCACCCCTCCCCCTTCCCCCTCCCCCCGATCTGTCGGCGTTCAACTGAGTAAATCGGGTTGAAAATAACGGTTTGTGAATAACTGCGACATGAGCGGCACTAGCTAACGCGGCTTTGTCGCAGTTCTCACGACTCTATTGTTTCCTGCCGCCTGGACTGCGTGTCAGCTGGGCTGCGTGTCGCCTGGACTGCGTGTCAGCTGGGCTGCGTGTCAGCTGGGCTGCGTGTCAGCTGGGCTGCCCGCCAGCGGTCAAATCTGGAGATTCGTAGAAAGAGACAGCGACGAAATACTGACAGCAGCAGTCGGAGGGGCAGCGATGCTAACGTTAAAAAAAAGAAAAAGAAAAGAAAAAGAGCACAACACCAGAATTATTGGTCTAAAAAAAAAAATTTGGTAGCGGATACAGAAACATTTCTACCACCTGTATATAATTTGCAAATCATCAGATGGATTCTCAATAAAAACCATTTTTTTTAATACTAATTACTACACATGCAGTACGGAGTCCCGCGTGCTTACTAACCTGTTCGCTAGCTAGCTCCCATAAACCTACAGCGAGCGTTTTCCTGTGCGTGAGGAAGGACTGCAGCCTTTTGTCAACTGAAGTCACGTATATGGGCAGAATATATAAATATATATATATATATATACAAATCTTACGCCAACATACTGCTATTTCTATACCTATGTGTACGTGGCTGCGTGGCCATTACCGCTTCTGTGGGCCGTGTCCAGTTTCCGTCGGGGAGCGGAAAGCAGGAAAAATCATCCGGAGGGAGTTTGGCTGCGACTCCAAAACTCCAAAGATTGACTTTAACGTTAGCCGTCGGCACGTGCGTGAACAGTAACGCGGCGTGTCGTTTCGCACGTGTTTTTTTGTTTGTTTTTGTTTTGTTTCTGCAGACTCGCTGCGTCGGCGGACAGTTTCCGTCTTCCACGTTTGTTTCTCGACAGACACCGAGGATCCGGGCCAGTCGCACTTCTTTTTTTTCTTTTTTTTCCCGTTCCTCTGTTGTTGGACGGTTAAACTCCTCTCCGCGATGATTTTTGTCTTCCTGAAACAATTTTCAACAACAACAACAAAAAAAACCAACCTAAACCTGTTCAGTGCCCTGTTCTGGACGACAAGAAAATGAAAATGTTTATTGTTTGTTTGTTGTGGCTTCGATCTGCTCTCGTCAGCAGTAAGCAGCTGCTACTTGATATTAATTGTTGTTTCTGATTTATTTGATGCTCCACTCAAAACCTCCTTCTGCTCTCTTCATCGTACGAGACAGTATTCGGTTTGTATCAGTGGGTTTTTTTTTTTCCTAGCGGGAGGGGTGGGAGGAGTTAGGGGAGGGGCCACAAAGATACACCACGCCCACATTATCCCTGCCATAGCAAGTAGAAAAGACACTTAAATAACATTATCATTATTATTATTATTATTACCATAAATGACAAATAAAATGCAGTAAAACATTTGCAAAAACCCAGGAGTGAACGGCTTCACACAAAGTGATCAAACCAACGTGAAAACTTTAAAAAAGGGAGGTTACGACGATTCTATAATAGCAATGATTTAAAGAAGTACAAAAGGAGTTATGTTATCATAAATAATAGTAGTAATATTGAATATTGAATGCTCGCAATTTTGTCAAACTGAAACTGGATTCTTTGTGTTATGTAATTATTGTAAATAACTTCAAAGAGAGAAAAAATGACTTGCATGTCTATGTATAAATCTACTGAGATATCTATTCCCGTCAAAGTTGACACGTAGTTCGATCTCTGTCCTCTTTTTGCCACTTTTCGTCCCCCGGTAACCCCCCCCCCCCAACTTCCCCCCCCTCGAGAGACAACAGCAGAGAGAAAGAGAAACATAGCTTCTAGCATTGCCGTCCGCCACACTCCGTTCAGACGCCGTGTTTACGCCCCCCTGTGGTAGGAAAAGGTACGGCGGCGTCTCCGGTAGCAGTACACCAACTCGGAGGCCGCGTCGTACCTCTTCTGGTCTTTTGCGTTGCCATCGACGATGACGACGAGCGGGATGAATCCGGTTTGTCGAGGTGGACAACGAACAGATCTCGGCACGGTGTAAACACGACCGCACCTCCGTCCATCACCTCAGTCCCAGAGGCTCCACCCACTGGCTCCTCTGATGAAAGTGCTTCCCTCCATATTAGGAAAATCAACCCCCGCCTCCAGGGCTTTCCAGGCCACGCCCCCCCAACCACCCCGATCACTTTGGAAGCCCTGTTTGCGGTTTCCGATCTCTCTCTCTCTCTCGCTGTTCGACTCAAGTCTCTCATCCACTAGCTAGCTAGCCAAACGACACACCTGAAAGTTGGTCTCTTTACCTGCCTTGTTTCCCCCCCAGAGTTTAAACCGCACCAGAACCAAAATACCAACTCGCCCGGCCAACTAGTAGCCATATCCTGAGATGCCCAAAAAATCAACCTGTTAGAACGCTAACAGCTTGATTGGCATATCTTAGTCCCGTCGTACGTCTCGGAGCTGAGACCATTAGCTCTTAAACGCTAATACCAGTTTTAAAATCACTTTCTGTTTCGTACCTCAACCTGCCACCGCTTCTCTCCTCGTGGTTTTTTTTTTCCATCACTTCGTCCTCGCCGAGGAGTTCCTGGAAGAAACCTGAGCTTCAGTTTCTCAAATGCGTCGAAGCGCGTGAGTTTTTCACTCGAAGGTCAATCAGAAAAACCGGGTCTTAAAGTCCGATTTGAGCTTCTCGTTTCTCCCGTTCGAACGGTTTCGCCCGGTGAGACTCGCCTCCGACGAGTTTGAGGAACTCGGGGTCCCGCCACTGTTGCAACCTAAACTTCAGGCCCGGTCACACGCCTCACACAGGCCTATCGTAACAAAGCGTGCAATATTCAGAGAAACAAGGGCTCTCTTCATCATGCAGAGGCGTTCCGGGCCGGGTCCGACGAGCGCAGACTTCCTGCAGGAACTCCATTAACAAAATCACCCATTTAAGACGCCATAAACACGGGGCCCTCTGCAGCGTCGCAGAGACTCGGCAGACATTTTTTTTAAACTACGTTTTTTTTTTTTTTAGGGCAGATAAAGGACAAATAAAGACAGAAGCTATCACGGGGGGGGGGACGGCAGACGAGAGACAGAGACGTGAGGTCAGAAAAATATGTTTCCAAACTTTGAAAAACGAAAAAACAAAGACAGAGACGGAGGACAGACCGTCGCTCTTCAGACGCAACTTTGACCGGAAATGCAACTTGTGTCCCGTTTTTTTTGTGTGTGTGTATGTGTGCGTAGCGTAATGTAAAAGCGATCTGTCCCCCCCACCCCCTCCCTCACCCTCTTGAAAAAAACACCCCCCACCCCCGACCCTGTCACCTCCCCTCCCTCCCCCCCTCTCTCGTACTGCTGTTGGCTGTTCTGTTTAGTTCATGTGACGTGCCAGTATCCCCCCCCCTTCTTTACCCATCTGCCCCCCCTCTTTCTTCCCCCCCCCTCTCCCTCACCTTCTCTCTCTCTTGCCCTCCCTCCCCTCCTCTCTCTCTCTCTCTCTCTCTCTCTCTCTTCATGGATCTTTAAGATGACAACTCTATGCAGATGCTGTCTTTTATAAGTGTGTCAAAAATTTTAATTTAAAATAAAAACTTAAAAAAACAAACCCTGACAGACATATTGAAATGATAACAAAAAAATGAATAAAGAAAAGGATTGTTCAGTGTATACTCATGTGGCTCGGCGGCATCTTTATTGCTTTGTGTCTTTTTAATCCCTCTTCAATTCCTTTTTTTGTTTTTATTAAATAATTTATTTATATCCAGTCGCTAATAGAATAATCTTCATAAAGTCTCACATGACGAGTGTCCACTTCCACCGGAGTCGTGTTTTACTTACTTTACTTCTACCTTTGTTTTTGCAAAGGTTCATCTGGAAACACAAATGGCTGAAGAATCTTATTTCCACTCGTTTGTTTTTGTTTTAAGACTTAAAAAAGAAGACAATTTCAAACACGATCCTTTTTTAGGATTTTAATTTCATTTGGAAATGTGACAAAATAAAGACGAGGTTTCCGTTCTGATTCTGGACAAGACGTTCAGGAAGTCATGGCTCCTCTTCGCAATACAGACTTTGTACTTTAATGAACTTCTACAAATTTTATCTCGTGATTTTTGTTGTAAGTCATGACAAAGGGGGGGTTTGAGCCCAAAACCTTCTAACTGAGAGGCAGCAGTATTAACCACTGCACCATCTATCTTCTCAGAAAGTTCACTGCATTGTGACAAATCTTTGGCTCACTGCAACCTATAACTCCACCGTCCACAAATATTCATTCAAATGCGACCAAAATTGCCGCAGACATTCTTTGGATAGTAGATATACGTGTTTTTAAGGTGGTCTGCAGTGATATTAAATATCTTCCTGTAATGTGTAGTGCATGCAAAACTTTTTCAATTTCTCCAAACATTTCAACTTCACTAAAAGTTGAATCACCATCAACAGGTGGAATCTGAACCATTAATATCAACCTTGGTGAAGTATAATCTTTTACCTGTTGAGTTAACCAGACTAACCCGTCGAAGATGGTCCGGCGGTCGACGACGCTGCTTCATGGTTCATGGAGGGCGAGTCCTTCTAAGGGTAAGCCACACAGGTTTGGGTTTGTACATGCAGTCATACAAAAAAAAAAAAATGACTCCAAAAAGTCATCCAAAGTATGTTGTCCAAAAAGTGACCCAAAAGTCATCATGGTATATATAGCCAGGGCGATGCGGCTACGTTTGATGTTTCGCTGTGACACAGGAAGTTGATGTTTAAGGTCAAACGATGCTCCAAACCTCTCGAACCCTTGCATATGCGTCAAGCACCGACTTTCATGAGTTTTTGAAGATGTTAAATGTTCGATCTTAGATCGAGAAAAGAATTAAAACTGCAAGGGGGAATATGCGGACCCTCGCGCGCTGCACGTCGGGGAGCCGGCGGGCCCGACCCGCTGGATCCCCGACGTGGAGCGTGCGAGGGCCCGCATATCACTTTAAATTTTATTTGATCATTTTCAAACTCATTTTTGGTCACGTGAGCTGCAGTAACAGGATGTTTCTCTGCACACGGCTAGGTAGCATGTAGTGGTAGCGCGCGAGGCGTTTCGGGAACATCGGTAAATTGTAGCTCCAGAAAACAACCTGGGTTACGCTCTCCCCCTCTAAACTGCATGAAAACCAGACTATAAAAAAAATTATTTTACCGATCACAGTTTTACTTTTTTCCGTCAGCATGTTTGATCTTTTCTGTTTATTTCGCCCTCTTTATCTTAACTGTATTCAATGTTGGATTCTATTTGATTTACCGGACTGAGTTTATTTTAGTTCATCGTGCTGGATTGTTTTAGCGTAATTTCCTCGGAGAGCATTTTGTAAGTGCTTTTCTTTTTTTTTTTTTAAGTGTTATTATTGTTATTTTAAGTCATCCCCAGTTTCCCTTCCAGGAGTTTTTTTTCTCTCGGGATAGTTTCTGGGCACAACCTGGTTAAAAACAAGCATTCCTAAGGACTGGCTGGTATCCAAGGCAGAGACAATAAAGTCTCTGTGGCAGCAGCCTACAGCATCGGCGGCCTATATGGGACCCGCACACGCCTCATAAAGCGAGCCGGGACCCCTCGGCAGCAGGAAGAGGGCCGACCGCTTCGTCCACGTCAGCCAAAAAAACCTCACGGCTGAACACCGGCGCTCGGCTCCGCCCCTCCGTCCGCGAGGAAGATGAGAAACCCTCGAATCACGGCGGAGGGGGAAACGTTAGAGAAAACGGCCGGACACGTCGAGGACGGCGAGGAAAGAAAAGTCTCGGAGCAGAAACAGGAAGTAAAACACCAAGTAAGAAAGAAAAGTAGACGTCAAAACAACACAGGAACAAAACTGACCCTGAAAATAATAAAGGAAGAAGAAATGAAAACAAAGTTTAGTTTACAGCAACAAAATCTCGGTACGTCTGAATTCTGAGAATAAATCAAAGGTATATTTTAGATTACGTTCATTTTTGTCCTATTATACTATAAATGGTCATTTTCTTTTGACACTTTTTGTAATTCGAAAAATCTAATTTTTGACTTATAAGCAATTCATCTCTTGAAAAATGATCCGTAAGACACAAACTTTTTCTTTTGCGTTTGCTTTCTGTGGGAATATTTTTCTTTCGTTGACGACGGTCCCATTTTTAATGACGAAAACCAGTATGACTCTTTTTATTTGTCAGTTTTTGACTCTTAACATAAAGAAAATATATACGTTAAAAACTTGACTGCGTAATCACTGACTCCGAATGTTTGATTTGTACACGGCTGTCTGCTGTGAAACGTACTTTCAAGGTACTTGAATATATATATATGAATAATACGAATTTACAATGTTGATTTTAAAGTTATAATTTTATTAACAATCATCTTTCTGTTTATTTTCTTGTCATGAATGTGCTTCTGTTCCTCCATGTTGGATCTTTTAAAGCCTTTTAAAATGTACGTGTTTCATTAAACTCCCGGTTTGATCTTCCACAGATATATTAAAAGTTAATTTGTTTCCGCAGTTGAGATTAAAGTCTAATAATTAATGTCATCAATCAAACGCTTAAGATGATCTCAGAGTCTGCTCGGTCTAATTGTTCCTGTCTAATCACTGACGCAGCAAAACAGCGGAAAGAAGGCGGAAACGCTGGAACCGCTCCCCCACCGCTCCTCTCAGCGGGAGGTCTGAGCCCGCACAGTCCGATGACGTCACATCACACGGCCGCTTCCAGCCGCTCCGCGGGCCGGTGCTGCACCGCCACGCCGCCGCACGACTTCGCACCGCCGGCCGCAGAGTGCCCCGGATTGCCGCGCGGAGGTGGGGCAGGTTCGGTTCGGATCGGCTCGGCTCGGTTTCCTCCAGTTCCTCGCGACAACAAAAGCCCGCAAGATGATCGACGTGAAGGCCCCGCCCTCCTCTCGAGCTGCTGTCGCGTCCCTTTTTTTATTTATTTATTTTATTTAATCTGGTTTACCGTAACGGCCGAAGGAGAGGCGCGCGGATGTTTAGGGGGAGTGTCGCCCTGCTGCTGCATGCGCTCAATCAGACGCGGGGAGGAAGGGGGTGGGGTGGGGTGGGGTGGGGGGTCGGGGGTGGGGGGTTAAGTTGTCAGTGACGTAATGCCGAATTAAAGGGGCAGTAAGGCCCCAAACAAAACCACCCCATCTACTGACACCTGATCACCACACTAACGTCTGGAGTCCATTTCACGCCAATAATACACTTTACAACATGTAAAACAACATAAAGGGGCATTTAGGGTGTTTTTCATGTCGTTTGTGTTGCAGCAGCGGGAGACGCAAACAGCGGCCCGTGGACCAAATCTGGCCCTCAAAACTGAAGTGGTTGGCCCCCTTTTTTTATTTTTTGTCCCGACTCCATTAGTTTCCAAATCTGTTTTCTTTAGCTATTCGTCACTTCCTGTAAATAATTTATTTTTATTTTTATCTTCCTCGTTAAAAACAACAACAACAACAACACGGGGCCAACAGCGGTTCTTCACTGATTTAGGTAGGTAGGTATGTATTTACTTTATTAATCCCCGAGGGGACATTTTTTCGCTACAGCAGCATACAGAAGCAATAAGATAATAATAGAAATAATAGAATAAAATAATAGAATAGAATAGAATAATAGAAAAGCAATAAAATAGCAGTAAATGGCAGTAAAAAATATAAATATAAAATGCACAGTATATACAGTACATTATATATCTATATATATTATATACAATATGTTGAAAAAAAATAGAAACAGGAAGTTAAAACACCAAGTGAGAAACAAAAATGGATGTCAAAACTGATCCTAAAAATAATAAAGGAAGAGGCCCTCGCACGTTTCTCGATCTCGTTCCTTATTCTTCTTCTTCTTTTTTAATTTTTTTTAAATGTGTCTTTTTATCACTTTTTGGAGTATGACTTTTTTTTTTTAAATGACATGCGAGTCATACCGTCACCGCTGTCGTACGTTTGTCGCCCCAAATATATAGAAAAAAAACGTCATACTATAGAATTAAAATGTATTAATGGGATTTTGGGGGATAAATTTGCGGTAGTTCGGACATAAATCCAAGATTTAGTCACTGGCTTTATTTTTTGTATTTGTTTTTTTTTATATTTGTTTTGTATCAGGGTTTTAGATTCTTTTTTTTATTATTATATATAATATATATATATATTTTTTATAAAGTCATACTATAGCAAAAATGTAACCCAATAGTAATTTTTTTTTTTTATCACATTTTGGACGACAAATAATGATGATGAGCAGATTTGTTTACGACAGATGTTGATTAATCGCAGGACATTGTTTACGCCCTCCGTCTGGATGAAAATGCATCTTTAGGAAGCTGATTAGGTCACAGATTTACTTAAAAATGTATTTATGTTTCCTTTGAGAAGAGGAAATGGTTCATAAATGATCAAACTTTTTGCTGATGATTTGGTCAATCAGCTGATCATCAGCTATAAACCAGAGGAGCTGCTGATATAATGCTGATATCTGGATGTTAAAGCAGCCATAAGCAGCATCCGGATCATTTAATGTACGTTTTCTCCAGTGTGAGGAGGTTTCAGCCCGGAGAGGAGGCGCGGCAGCCGGCCAGGATGCGAGCAGCCGCTGGGGGATCTTTTCCGGGCTTGAAGTCTGACATTTGGGAATGATTGATGTTATTTTCTCAGAGCCAAAATGGCGTGGCTGCCTGCGAGGGCGCGAGCGAGCGCGGTGCGCGAGGGCCCGCACATGTGGGCGGGAAAATGCTGCTGCGCCTCTACTCGGGTGTTTCCGGCAGCAGCCTCCGAAGAAGGCTGAACACGCGCCGAGCACCGAGGCGGAGAGAGCAGCAGTAGCAGCCGGAGGAGCCGAGCCGAACTGCCGCTGGAGCAGCCCAGCGATCCGGGGCCCGATTTTTACCCAGTTTTCCGTCGGGGACTGAGGGCACGGGGTGGGTGGTGGTGGTGGGGGGGGTTAGGGTTAGAAGAATGAGACAGCCCTCTTACCGGAGGGGGCGAAAACATGAACGGGGCCGTGTACATTTCGTTTTTCCAGGGCCAGTTGGAGTCCGTGCTGGAGCAAGTCGTTCAGCTCGCCGTCCAGGAAATAAGCAAAACGGTGGGCTCCAGCCTGAACTCCCTGCTGCTGGAGACGGCCGTGAAGGAGCAGGAAAACCGCCGGCTCAGGGTGCAGCTGCAGTCGCGGGAGAACCGGGGCCGAGCTTCGGACGGCGGAGGCTCCCCGGCGGCTGGTAAGAACAAGGCGGCGGGCGACGAGAAGGCGGACAGCGGCAGGACAAAGCCCGAGCAGCAGCAGCTACACGCCCCCGGGGGGCAGGGCACCGAGCCCGGGGTGCCCACCGACACACGCCGCCTGGAGCAGAGAGGACGAGTCGTAGGTAGGCAGCAGTTATACAACACGCACTGGCGCACAGACACGCAAACAAACAGTCTGGCACTCCTCCCTCCGCGGCGGCACGCTAACGCGGCATTGCGTAACCCTGCAGGCCGATTTAAGGCTTTAAGAGCGAAATGAGGAGCAGAGGAGAGTTGAGGCCTTGCAGGTGATAAAAATCGAGATCCGTGGGCTCCCACCCCCTCCTCCGGCATGCTGAGCGGGGCAAAGCAGCCAGAGTGTGGGGGACAGCAGAGAGGAGTGGAGGCTGGGATGGGAAGGAGGGTGGGGTGTGTGTGTGGGGGGGGGGGAGTACGTTTTTAATTGGGGTTTAATTGGAGCAGAAAGGAGGTGAAGCAGGATATGATGACCACGTAGAGGAATGAGGCCTGGCAGAGCTTTGAGTGTGCAGCAGCCAGGATCTCCTTTTTTCTTTCTTTTTCTTTCCTCCATAAATACCATGTCTGGGTGTCATGTCAGACATGTTAACTGTGAAGGCTCCGACAGAACAGGTTCACCAGGAGGAAAGTGGCAGCTCGGGTTGAAACGCAGGAGACGACATAACAGTAAGACACCGCAGAAGCTTTGTAGGTGTTAAAAATTAAATGTCTTCTTCAGGCGTGGAGGGGCGTGGTGGTGGTGGTGTGTGTGTGGGGGGGGTCCAGGACAAAGGAACAACGGACCGCAGGAGACGGGGGACGGAAGGCGTCCTCACGGTCGGGCGGGACGGTGGGCCGCCACGAGGACGGACCCCGGCGAGGTTTAATCGGCGGAGAAGAAAAGGCCCCCGAGGCGTGAAAAGGGAGGACAAAAGCTTCCGCACACGCAGTGAATATTCAGATATTCAGCAAGAGTCTGTCAGCGATTTTTACGGCTGTCGTGTCAGATTTATCGCCGGAGGCCGAACTGGACGGCCACCAGGCGTCTGCAGCGGCGGGAAAATCAGACCAACGAGGGCTCTGGGAAGTTTTAAAACCGAATTATTGGCCCTTGGCGGTTTTCGTCGGCGCGTGATTCGAATGCATTTAAGCATTTAAGATGTCGTTTTGGTTTTAATGATGCGAAGAAAATCGCAAAAGAATTCTTGCGCCAGAATAACGCTTTTGTTTACTGCCCGACTAAAATTTAGTCTTTTAACGGTAAACGAGGATTTAACTGGACAAAGAAAACAAAAGTTACGAATTGAAAGTTACGAAAGTCTTTTGATGTCAGCGTTTCTGCGTCCAACACGTACGATTTCTAAAATCGTATTAACGGAGAAAATATTTTTTACTTCGTATATCTCGAAATAGGTTGACTAGTGGCCATTGGTGGTAAAGCACATGTAATGTAAGGTGTCTTCTTCTTCTTCTTCTTCTTCTTCTTCTTCTTCAGTGGTCTAATGGCACCGACCAGAGAATCGACGCCACCTGCTGTTTAACTGAGCAACCAATCACAGTAGAGCGTCGATTCATTAACGTTTTCTTCTGCAGATTTTCTCGAGATTCGGTAAAATTTTGACACTTTGTTCGGATGGAAACCAGCCGGCGACTTTTCTGCTGCCCGTCGCGGACGAGTTTTTATTTTCGTTAGACGTTTCAACAAAATACCGACACGCGTAGAACATAATAATTACTCACGACAATTATTGTCCTTGATGATGTTATCTGCCGTTTTAATTTTTTGTCGCTTTTTCGTGAAGTTGGTTAAACTCCAGCCCGCATAACTGCAGCTGTTCGGGTTCGATCGTTTTCTTTATTGATCGATCTGCGTATATATTTCTTTAATCACGTAGCTAGTTCGTGAACAACGGTGGCAACGGAGGCCGTTTGCTCGCTGTAGTCTGGTCTAGTTTCTGGACGTGAAGCTATAAAGTTATAAACTGGTAACTGGTTTCAGATTTACTCAAATGCAGCAGAACCTCAGAGAGGGAAAGAAAAGCACCAGAGCAGCATTCAAATTCAATAAAAAAAAAAAAAAGACCAAACATTTATTGGAAAAGAATAAAATCCCATGAATAAAACAAACGGAAATAAGGCCGAGGAATTTATTTCACCCGGAACGAGAGTGACTGCATCCTTCAGGCGATGTTGGTCGCATTCAGGCACGCAGCTGTTTGTTTGTTTGTTTGGGTGTTTGGGTGTGTTTTCAGCTGCAGGGCTGCAGCAGCAGATTCAGACGCGTCCACATGCAGCGACACGTGAGACGGGAAAGAAAGAAAGACGGCGTCGCTCTCGCATGCATGCACACATCTGCTCAACTGGAACACCAACACTGCTGACACGCAGCCCCCCCCCCCCCCCCCACCGCTGAAACCAGGCCAACGCCACGGTCACGGCCAGGACGTGCGGTGACATCACGGCGGCGGATCACGTCCGTCGGCCGCGAAAGTGCGCATTTAATTCTGAAAGAATCAGTTTTTTTTTTTTTTTTGTGCGTCCCGATATCCGAACACAAACAAGACGGCCCGCAGCCAAGAATGTAACACGCTAACGAACACGCCTCAGCGCCGTAATGAGGCCGCGGCCCTCGACACGCTCGGGTCAAAGGTCACGACGCTCTGCGGAGGAAAAAACGGGGCTACGCTTTCAGTCGGATATCGGCCCACTGTGGAGGGACACAAAGGATGGAGAGGAGGTGGAGGAGATGGAGGAGCAGCTCAGGGGGTTGTTACTATAAGTCATTAAATAATTAATATAATCCTATTTATTTTCTGATCTCACTTCACACGAACGGCAATAAAGCAGCTCGTAAAACGAATGCGGCTTAAAAGAAGCACAAACGCCGACGAGGCGCATTTTAGAGCGCAAACAAGGCCGATCAACGAAAGTAAAACGACTCGAGGTTTAAAAGACGTTCTTTCCACATCTTCAGACTTCGAAAGTTCGAAGCTCCGTCGTCTCGTTTTCAGATAAAAGTCCTACGAAACAAACGTCTGCATCTTCAGTTTATACATATACATATATATATATATATACACATATATATATATATATATATATATATTTTTACCTCCATCTCCCTTCATTACCGATTTTCTAATTAATGTTGGATTATTTTCAGATGGACCGCCAAGAAAACTAATAAGAAGGAGCGACTTTAGCGAACAACACCGAGATAACTGCTGGAAAATAATTTACTGACTTCGTATTTCATGCTTTTTTGGAGCCAGCCTCTAGTGGCACTCAATGGTATTACGGTTTAAGGCACCCGGCCTCGTTTTTCAGACCTGGAAGCGACTTAAATATTATACACTTTAAAAGTTTTATAGCTAACGTCAACGACAGCTGTATTATAACGGGCTCTGACATGCTTTCTGATAACTTTGTACAAATCTTCCCTCTCCAGTGTGAATGTTTTTTTTAATTATACATATTCACGGTGTCTCTGATCAATAGAGTTGAGGGTTGATTATTGCAGCTTCACAGACGGCTGCTCGGACAAACGCCGTAAAAAAAACAACGCCGTTTCGCAGATCGTGTTGCAGCTTTGCAGACGAACAGTTCGGCGTTGAAGAGTTAAAAATATATTGTATCCGAGGTGTTTTTTGTTGTTGTTGTTTTTTACCCACACAGCGGTGGATCTGACTGATCTGATTGGAAACCTTGACGATACGACGTCCCGCCGACCGATAGCTGTAACCTGACTGCACCACAGACGTGTCAATCAAACAGACACGCCCCCAAAAAAGGGGTCTTTTTTTAATCTTCTTTTCTAATGAATGAGGGATTATTTTCAGATGGACCTCCAGAAAACTAATAAGAAGGAGCGACTTTAGCGAACAACACCGAGATAACTGATGGACACATTTTATTCACTTTGGATTTGAAGAGAGAAGTTGAATGGGAGTCTATGGAGCCGGAGGCTTTTTGGAGCCGACCTCTAGTGGCGCTCGGTGGTATTGCAGCTGAAGACACTTCTGCATCGGAACCATTTTTCAGACCTGGAAAACCACTTTTAATATCCCGCCTGTGATCAGTTTACTGTCGTGAACCTGAACTCACCACGTTAACCCGACGCCTCCCGTTCATGTCCCCTCAGATCAGCTGAAGTCTGTCATGGAGCAGGTGCTGGACTTCGCCGTGCGCGAGCTGACGAAGATCGTGGAGGCGTCGTTCGACGACCTGCTGCTGGAGATCACCAAGATGGAGCGGGAGCAGCACGTCCTGGAGGAGCGGCTGGTCAAGAGCGCCGAGAGAGGGGGAGGGGAGAAGGGCAGGGCGCCGGGGGGGAACCGGAGGGGGTCCGAGAACGACTCGGTGTCCCCCAGCGGCTCGGAGGACGCCCGCGAGGAGGTGGCCGAGGTCACCGTGTCCAAGGAGACGGCTGAGACAGACGGTGAGTGGTCAGAAGACATCAAACAGCAGCAGGTGCATCCAGGAAGTAGTCCGACCCGATCGGCCAGAAACACCACGTTTAGTGAACAGAAAATATCCTCAGTCCTTCCTCACTTACTTCCTTTCTCCCCTTCTTTACATCCTTGCCCCCTCCCTCCCCCAGGCCCGCAGCGTCCTCCGGTCCTGTCCGTCTCCCAGGACTGGGTCCCCATCCTGGACAAGGTCTTTGGTCAGAAGTGGTGCAGCGATGTCTGGCAGATCAAAGAACGTGTAGGAGGAGGTGGTGGTGGGCGGGGCGAGGGCGGGGCACGGCCCGCCGGGCATCTCTCCGCCCCCTCGGTGACCCTGGAGCCCTCCCCCTCCTCCCCCCAGCAGGACCCCCGCTGGACTCCTCTGGAGGACATGGAGGTGTTTTCTCCTGATGATGAAGACGCCGCCGGCAGTCAGAGGAGCGACGCCTTCAACACCACCTCCAGACCCCCACCTAGACTCCGGTCGGGACCTCCACCTGGACCCCCCCTCAGCCCTACAGGTGAGGGAGGAAGTCTCACCTGTATTAGTAGAATAACAGGAGATACACAAACTGTAAGGCGTAAAAAAAAAAAAAAATATATATATATATATATATATATATATGGAAGTATTCAAACTTTATTTAAAAATCTGAAAACATAAACAATAAGAACATTTATATAAAACAATAACAGAAAAATTATAAATCTAAACAAACATAACTGAAACATGTATCAAAATGAAACATGTAATCCAATTATCTTTAAAAATCTTCACGTGAAAAGCAAAATAATTTAAATAGAGTATGAAATTAAAAGCTTAAAACTTATTTAAAATATACATATGGACACTTTCAATATTTCCTTCTTTAATTAATCTGCTGGTGTTTTTAGATTCATCAATAAAACGTCATGATACAGTGAGATCGAAGGTTATGATCCCAATCAATACGGTACTATTGAAGTTGATCGATTTCATCTGTTTTTTTGTACGTTAATATTTTCCTGATCTTAACAAAACAATCTGGTCACCTTCAGTTATTGATCTGTGGCCCCGCCCCCTGCTCCTCCCCCTCCCCCGCAGGTCGCTGCTCCTCCGCTTCGATGCTTCACCGCCTCCTCACTCTGCCGTCTCAGCTGCTGGAGGACGAGGACGAGGACGCCGTCGCCAAGGAAACGTTGGTCGCCCTGGCGACCGAGGGCGTGGTACCTCCCGACCGGACCGCCAAGGAGGAGGAGGACGAGGAGGAGGAGGACGAGGAGGACGAGGAGGGCAAAGGGAGGAAGGTGAGGGAGGAGTTTTAAGACGTCGGCTTTAAACGTAAAACAAAAATAAATCAGTCATCCAACTCTGGCGGCTCTCGGACGGATTTTAATTATTTTATTTTTTTATTTTTTTTTTTTTTTTTTTTTAAAACACAAAAACTCTGTTTACAATTTTAAACGTTTATGTTCAGGCTTCGGCCACGTTTTGTTTTGCGAGGTTACCGGTAACCACGGTAACAAACGGCAGTCCTCACGTGTGCTCCGCGCGGTTACTATGGTAACAGCAGCTGAAATCCCGCTGGCCGTTTACGTCGTGACTTGTTTTGTTCACATTACGGAGCACAGCGGCTGAACTCCCGCGACGCGTTCGCTGGTTCTGGTTCGGAGCAGCTGAGTTCGGGTCGTGTAACGGGTGCAGTGGTCGGCGGTCCGGTTTGAGCTGTGGTGTCTCTTGTGTCGGCAGAAGAAGCGGCGGAGGGTTTGGTCGGAGTGCGAGGAGTGCGGTCGGAGGTTCAGTCGGATGTCCCTCCTGAAGGCTCACCGTCAGACTCACGTCGCTGACAACGCCGGCGCCGACACGTCGTCTCCGCCGGCCGCCGCGCCGCTGCGCTGCTCCGAGTGCGGCAAGAGGTTCTCCTCGGCCACCCGCCTCCACAGCCACATCCAGACCCAGCACGCCGAGGACCGGTCCTGAGCCGCGGACCAACGGAAGCTAAACCGAAACCAGACCACAGGAGGAATCGCGGACCTGAGACCAGATCAGAACCAGCGATCTGAGACCACCAGATGTTCCCTGACTCTGGATTTGAGCTTCGAACATTCAAACAGACGGTACACAAATCAGCGGCGGGCCAATTTTACACTGTCTCACAGTTATTCTGAAAGTCAACAGGAAGTTGGCTCCATAAATATGATTTTATGCAGCAGTTCTGAGAACAGACCTGACGTTCTGCTTCGCTGTCATTGGTGCTCTGCAAACCGGGTCGCAGGGTCCAGGTGCTGCTGTGGATCCCGTTCCACGTCTGCAAATATAAAGTCATCAAGTTCAGACACAAACAAAATCGTTTAGGTGGCAGCTTCTCGCCGAAGTCAGATCTCAACTTAAAACCCTGAAAGCCTGTTTTCAATGTCAACTTCTTACAAACACGAAAACTTGGAAACGAATACGAACTTACGGACAAAAACTTACATTAAACATATTTTCTCACGAATATTTAATGTTCCTGAAAACACGTTTTCAGGGGCTTTAAAGTTATTTTTACTTTAAAAAGTGGAAACTGGATGAATTCAACAAAATTTGGTTGAATCACATCCCGGGGACCAGATGTGAGGAGACGATCAGGGTAGCCATCGGTTATCTTCTTGATTAATCGATTTCATTCAAGATGAAGAAAAGAAGCAAATTCTACGATCTGACAAATTGCAAACAAGTTTTTTTTTTTTTTTTTTTTTTTTAACAGTTGCGAATGTTTTTTCCTTTTAATTTTAACATTCATGTTCTTGTTCATGTTTATTTCAACACAAGTTGAAATTGAAGAGGACGAATTTTAGGGCTTCAGCTAACGAATTAATCTGCTGATTAATTCAAAATAAAAAACTTTTTTTTTAGTCTAGCTCAGAGAGATTCATTTCACCATCATGTCAGAAAAAAGTATTCAATTCTCTCATTTGACAAACCGGAAACTTTTTTTTTTTTTTTTTGAGAAGCGACTCAGACGATAAATCGATCGTCGACTTGGATGTTTCTGTGAACGGAGCAGCTGTTGCAGCTGTGGACGGTTTGGACCGGGAGCTGAAGATCGTGGGGGAACAAACTGAAACCAGAAGCTTCTGATGATGCGGCCTCGGGTCAGAGGTCACGAAGGGAAAAAAAAAAAACGCACACATGCTCCTCCTCGTCTTCTGCTGCTCCTGTAAAAAGGAAACGAGGCCCGAGCTGCTGCAGGTGACTTTCACGTCCGGCAGGAAAGGTTGGTTTTTTTTTTTTTGTTTTTTTTTTGCAATAAGCTCGTCGCCTCTTGCAGCCGGCCGGTCGGATTGCCGTTTCCTGTCTCCCGATTGTTTGTTTTCCGTGTTGGATCTGTACGGCGCCGGACGGTCACCGAACAGGAAGTTGTGACCTCTTGGTTTTTCTACCCGTTTGGTTTTTAAAGTGCCCTTTTATTGTTTCGACGGACAGAAACCTTCTCTCTCTTTTGTTGTGACTGTTTTTTGGATTATCGTCAAGTGCATTTCTGTGGTTATATTTGACTTCTCTGGACGACCTTTCGAGGAATTTGGCGTCTCTACTCGTACAGGGAAACAAAGGATAGACGAACTTGTCGTGCATCAGTGGCATCGTTAGTGTGAATGTGAATCTCAGCGGTTTGTATCCTTTCTACGTTTGTTGTACAGTTTTTACTTTTCAGACACAACTGACGGCGAAATGAGGAAAGAGCAAGACACGGTTTACTTCTCTGCTTCCTTTATTTCCTCCCTACCTTCCTTCCTTCCTTCCTTCCTTCCTTCCTTCCTTCCTTCCTTCCTACCTTCCTTCCTTCCTTCCTTCCTACCTTCCTTCCTTCCTTCCTTCCTTCTTTCCTTCCTAGTTTGGCTCAGAAACCTCACAGACACAAAAATACCTCCCGATACGTACGATTTATTTCAGCTGGAACAAACAAACCAACGATGTTCTCTGTTTGCTTCAGTTCATCTGTATGGAAGCTCGTTTCTGCCGGGGAAAAAAAAAAAAAAAAAAACGCACTGGACGTCCTGAATTCAAAACGCATCTACAAAGTCAAGATTACAAGATACCGAGTCATTTTCTGACTTACGTCAGGATAACGAAAGTGAACGGTTGCGAGGATTTTCATTTTCTAGGACTCCTAAACATTTCGTCGGCTTTTTCTTTTCTTGGCAGAAGTGGGCTTCCATATAAAACAAGCACAATATTTATGAATATCTTCAGATCTCTGTGGACAGAATGTCTTCAATCGAACACGGATTTGCCCCGTTACAGCTCGTACAATAAAAACACGCACTTCCTGTACATCACGTACAGGAAGTATCAAATTAAAAGCCCGTAGATGGAAACCCTTCCTTTTCTTGAGAAGAGGCTTTTTAACGCGAAACATTTTCAGGAACCTGTTGTGACCGAAATCAGACGGTAAAACTTTGAACGTTGAAATCTGCAGGTTTATATTGAATTATACGTTTCCTGACTGTTGTACGTAAACGTACCGCCGTTGGATCTTTTAGTCGCTTGATTTGAGATAAAACTGAAACAGAACTCCTTGAAAACCCACCAGACTCTGCACAACGCTGGGTTTCGCTTTTTATTATAAAATCATTCCTAACCTTTTCAGCTGTCCGTTTCTTCGGTGTTCGAAGGCTCATCACCGGCTACAGGTTTCGTAGCGTCCATACAACAGGAAGTGGGGCTGGTGGCGGGCTGCGTGAAGGTCAATGAAAGGATCAAATAACTGAAAATATGTCGGTGATTAATTCTCGTGTATCTGTTGTCGTTTTTGCTCCGCGAAGCTTCAGCATGAACAATCACCGTTTCCATCGTTGTTATTGCTTTGTCAATGCGCGAAATGAACCTTTTTTAAAAAATTATTATTATTATTATTTTAGCGAGAGGTGAACCTGTTTTTACTTGTTTGAACAAAAAAAAAAATATTTTGTCTCTTAAGCAATATGAAGGTCAAACTCTGCCGAGCGGCCCGGAGTTTGATTTATTGACGTAGAAGAAGAAATGCACGTTCACAACTGAAATAAGCGAAACTTCTGACGTTCGAACCGCCTTCTAAAAATATCCACGACGAAAGACTTGAGGAGGGTTTGATCCGGGCGGATCATGAATCCTTTCTTTGCCTCTGATAGCTGCTTAAATAACTAAAAGCTTGTCTACTTCGCTAACATCTGAATTACCAACCTCTTTTCTGCAAACGCTGACCGTCTTCGGTTTCCAGTTCGTTGCACTTTTCAGCCTCCACACATCTTCACATACCTCATTTTTCAAGATTTCATTGTTCCGTGTTTCCACACAGACCTCATTACCTCAGTAGATTTATTGTGCTGATATTTGACTACATTACCTGTGTATATATATATATATTTTTTTTTTCTGTCTCGGTTTTTGGGTGCGTCTCAAGCTTTTTTTTTAAACGGAGCTGGACGCTGTCGGGTAAAAACCACACAAGATTCTCAGGTTTTCAGACAAATACTTTTTTTTTTTTTTTTTTTAAAGATTTGGTTTGCTTTGTTACAGATTCCTTGAGAACCCAAACTTTAAAAAAAAATAATAATAATAAAA
Organism: Brachyistius frenatus; assembly: GCF_029030835.1. Lineage (NCBI taxonomy): Eukaryota > Metazoa > Chordata > Actinopteri > Embiotocidae > Brachyistius > Brachyistius frenatus. Next base: position 906,506 of record NW_027210750.1, read on the forward strand.
AAAAAATCTTAAATATTTTTCATTTTGTGTATTATTTAAAAAATAAAAAATAAAAAAAATTCTAAAAGTAAGTTGTCTTTTAGGACTTTGGCAGCTCCATACTTTTTAAATCAGAATTAGTTTTATATTGTCTCGACACAATTCCCGGATATACGGAGGCTCATTTAAGCCATGATGAGGAAAATGGAAAAATAGGAATATTAAGGTTCATCCGAATTATTAAAGTCCAAATTTTGACTTAACTTCAGAGATGATAAGTCAGAAGGATGAGATAAGTAAAAACTTTTACTTAAACCAACAAAATTATGAGCAAATATATCAAATAAACTACCCGGGATGTTATAATTCTGACTTTTCTGTTTGGCATTTCTTATTTTATTATAATAACACACCTTTTAAGAAAGTTTTGGATTTGTTTTTATTATCTATAAATAAACAGCCATCATAAAAGGACAATGATTCAAATAAAAACAAGTTCAAACATTGGAGGAGCAGTTAAAAAACGGAGATAAAGGTAGAAAATAAGTAAAACCGAAAAAGGTATTAAATATAAACAAAAGCTTTCGTTGGAATATTAAGGTCATTCAGTTATGTGGTTTTTACAGGACAGCAGCTGCTTCACTGCACTGTGTACAGATTAGAAAATGCATCCTGCTGCTGCTGTTGGAGGAAAAATCTGCACAAACTTCTGCTGTTGTTTGAGTTTAAAGCTGCACTGAAGAGTCGGACCTACAAACATCTGCAGGGCAGCAGAAAGGCAAAACGCCAGATACAGCCACGTTTTCTGCTGACAGCAGCGGCGTCATGTGACCTGTTAACCAGTCACTGCTCCTCCTGCCCTTGTTTACGAAGCCATAAAAGAGAGAAATGCATCCGGTTGGAAACAAACGAAAAAGGGATTGAAGTTTTTGTCCCCAAAAAACTCCCAAAATACAGAAAGTCAGGGAATCTGCATAAGTTACCCAGAATGCTTTTTGGCTGGAGACGGTGTATATATGATATTGAAAAGCAAAACAAATTAGACAGAAAAATTAATGCAAGATAAAAAAAAATTTAAAAAAAAAAACTTTTACTTGTAATTTGGACTTCATTCTGTATGTTTGTTTTTCTGAGGTTTTTTTTCATAATTATCTCATAGAGAGTTATTTGGTGATTTATGAAATAATTTCAACCAGATGCATTTCTCTCTCCCAATGTAGTTTATAAAGGAGGTCCACAGTTGTAGCACGTCATTCATCATATCATTTTTTTTTAGCACTGAGACATTCATACGACATTCATATCAGAGCATATCTTTATTCCTGTGAGTTTTATTTTTATGGCAGTTTTCTGAAAAGTGGTTGTGTGGTTCCCGTTTGGAGAGAAAGACGATGTTACTTTGGTTCAGACTTTTTTCTTTAAAACTGCGAACGAGTGAAAAGAGTGAAAGAAGGGAATCAGTGCTGCAGTAAAAGATGAAGACGTACTCCGACTTTACATAAAAAGTCGTACAGGTTCCTTAAAGAGACACCCTGTATGCTCAGTTTGTAGAAGTAGAGTTGGTCAAATGTCATGCAGGCATTCCTCAAGGAACGATTCGAGGTCCTATTATTGTTTGATGCAAATGTGGATTACAGGGGATAAAAGGGACATTTTAGTATCTTTAAATGTTGTTTTCAATTTTGATGGTTTTACTTTAAAGCGACTGTTTGTAATGACACAGGGAAGCGTAACTAACGGTCAAACCCTGGAGGCTTTCTCTTTTGTTTTATACTTTAAATCTCTATTTCTACTTCCTGTACGATCTTGATGAACCGACCTGCTCCGTTTGTCAAAAAGAGTTCATCTCAGTGTTTTAGATTCGATGCAATACTTTTGATAAAAAATAATGTGCCCTTTTTGTAAATCAGCACTCAAATGAAACCAAATCTAAAAGTTTCCTATTTAAAGATGATTTTAAAAGTGCTGGATTTGAGGGATGAAGAGTCGTAACAGTTCAACCTTCGGTCAGAGGACTGAAGGCATATTTCCATCATCAGCCAAATGTGAAAATGAACTCAAAATTGGTGTGACCTTTGACCTTTTGTGACCAATGTCAGTTTTGAGTGAATTATTGCCAATTTATACGTTAAATCGGTGAAATGGTGAATATTTACTGATGTTTGGCTGTTTAGTTTTGTGCCATGTGTTGATCACATATGCACTCTGAATGTCATTTACGCCAAGTTAAAACTATCCGCTGTGATGATTTGATGATGAAGGCGATGTTGAGGGTGTTTATTTTGTTGTTTTTAATTTTTACTACCTGTTTTAGTCGATGAGACCGGGTACTTTTTAGTGTTAAAATTGAAATAAAACCAATAAATGTTCACAACTACCCAGCTGGTCCTGGCAACTTTTTTTATGGACCAAAATGTTTTCAAGATGAAATTTGGTAAATTGTGTTTGTTAACTGCTTCTTACGGTAACGAGTTGTTTGTGACACCGACATCGTAACAAGTTTTCTTGTGTCAGGTATTCAGTAAAAGTTCGTATGATTTGAAAGTCCACGTAAGTTTTATATTTTTAAAATCCTGTGATACAAACACGTTTCCTCAAAAGTTGGGCTTACACATGAATCAAAAGATCTTAAAACAATTTAAAAAAATTCGATTACAAAACCTCTTTCTTATCATTATTATATTTATTCGGGATTTTACGTTGTAGTTATGTGAAAATTTACGTTCCGTGTCTGACGGGTCAACAAAAGTATGAAAGCATTAATTGAATTAATTAATTGTCGCTGGGCAGAAATACCACAGTTTAATGTATATAACTTTATTACTTATAAAGTCTCAATCTAAAGCTCTGGATTGATGAAGTCTGTATTTTTCTTGGTTTCAACAAATGAAATTCCACCAGACTTCCTGTAGAATAATGTAAATAATGGACATGAAAGTCTTACGGTTGTTTTCACATTCAGTTCTCTCAATGGAACTGACAGGCCTGTATTTATTACCAAAAAATACATGTATATATATTGTATACATATATAACTATAATTACCAATAAACTGGGATTACAATAAATCTGGACATTATTACGGAGTAAAAGACACCCAAGAATGTTTATTTTGTTGAAGTACATAATGTTATTAAACATACTACATATCAAATCCCATGTAAAACCCTTTACCGAACCCCCTTTCAAACATCGTAAAAAAAAACCCTAAAAAAACATTATAAATTCTGTTTTAAACCGTGTCAAACGCCCCAAAAATCTCAGTATTAAACCCCTTTTGAAATATCAACCCCATTTTTTTGCCAGTATTAAACTCAATATTCAACCCTTTATTAAACCTGTAACAAACTTTGAATTAAACCTGTATCAAACCCCGTATTCAACTCCATATTAAAATTTAACCTGTAACAAACCCCACACTATAACCTGTATTTTAGCCAGTTTTTTAACCCCGTATGAAACTCTGTATTAAACCCCATCTTAACAAACTCTGTATTAAACCTCGGAGCAAACTTTGGGAAATCCTGAAACAAACCCAGTGTTGAACCCAGTATTGAACCCAGTATTGAACCCAGTTTTAAACCCGCCATCAAACTCCATATTAAAATTAAACCCCAAATAAATAAACCCAGTATTAAACCAGGTTATAAACCCGGTAATAAACCCAATATTAAACCCGGTATTGACCCCGTATTGGTCCTGGACTTGCTGACGTCAGTGAATTTCCACTTGACCCCGGTGACCTGTCCCAGCGGGGCGCGTGCTGCTCCTCATTCATTCATTGATTCATATTAGGGAAGCGGCGCGTGGAGGCAGAAGGAAGATCAGAAGGCTGATTGATGTTAGTTCTGTAACATTGGGGCGAGCGCGCGACCGCTCTGCGCGCGCACTGAAAGCTGTACCCACCTACTACCGTTGTCATAGTTACCTACATACCCGCCTGAACGGGTATGTGCACGAGCGAGCAGGAAGGAAAGGAAAGGAAGGAAGGAGAGAGGGAAGGAAGGCAAGAAGGAGGGAGGGAGCGGAATTAGTCAGTGATAGAGGGGAGGAGAGGAGGAGAGGCGGCGGGTGTTCTGCCGAGGTGGACGTGGCGGGTCCGGCGGAGTGAGCTACAAGTGACGGGCAGCCGAACCGAAGGCGGACAGCCAGCCGGCCATGAACCGGACCACCCGCAGGTAACGTACCGCCGCTACCGGCCGCCTGCTCGGCGCCGCTGCGCAGCTTTTTTTCTCCGTGCAGCTCGCCGCCGCCGCCGCCGCGTCGCTCCGCCAGGTTTCCTGCTTTTTAAACGGGCTGCCGGACCGACGCGGACCGGGAGTGCCGCCGACGGCCGCCGCACACGTTTACTATTTGCCCCCAGTCGGCTCCTTTTGTGTCGGGAGTGTGAGCCGCTCCCCGCTGCGCCCAGTCAGCGTGCTAAATGCAGAAAGTGTCCGGAGCTCGGAGGAGGCTAACCTCCCCCCGCTGCTGCCTCTCCTCCCCGCCTCACTCTCACTTTCTCCCCATGCTAACACCAGCTAGCCCCGCTAGTTAGCTTAGCAGGCTGCAGACGACGTTAGAGCGATAAACAAGATGGCCACTGGCTAGCTGCTAGCTAGCTAGCCATGGCAGCTTGCCCCGTCTTTGTACGGAAGGAGAGCGGCAGGAGAAGCGTCCCCCCCCCGCCACCCCGCCCCCGCTGTCAGGACCGGTTCCTTCCTTCGGCTCCAGAATCCACCGAACCGAACTCCGTGCGGAGGACGTGCTGTCACTGCGGGGGGGGGGAGGGAGGGAGGGAGGGGAGGGAGACAGAAACGTCCTCCGAGCACAAACCACCGCCAGATTGTGGCAGCTGCCCGTCAGTCAGTGCGCGCAGGCTGCGTGGCGAGCTGGGAGGCCACCTGGAGCGGACAGGTGACCGGCGGACAGGTGACCTCTCCGCCGCCGCGTGAGAACGAAGCTGCAGCTTTATGTCTCCGTGGGGGCGCGTGCACTTTGACTGCAAACTTTTCTGTGTGTGTGTGTGGGAGGCCGCTGCAAACACACACACACACTGTCAGCGCTGCAGGAGTTGCGTGTCACTTTAACGTGTTTTATAAAGTGTTAAACTTCAGGACGGTCCTGTGAACATCAGTCATCTTTGTGTGTCTGTCACTGAAAGTTTTATTTAGTAAATTCATCAGCTGGTTTTCTATCGGGAGTCACAGATAACAGGTCCCGCCCCCTCAAATATATACTGTAGACCTCCAGACCGAGTCACAAAACAACAACACAATCTTTGTTGTGATGTCGCTTCTTTCTGTTGTCGTTTGTTTGCGTTCGCGTTTTTGCAGGGTCGTCTTTTATCTTTTAACCCGTTTCAAAGTCGTCCCCGGACCATATTTAGTTTGTTCCTGGACAGTTTTGTGTCTGAATTGTCTCCGGGTGTAAAAGTGTCAGCAGCTGGTTGTCTTTGTCTTAACGTCCGACACATCTCTCGTGTTGCTGTCCTCTCTGCAGGATGGTCCCAGTCAGCTGTGGGCGCTGACGTCCCGGCGGTTGTTGGACACCCAGAAGAGGCTCTCAGGGACTCCTCACCCCCCCCGGCCTCCCTCCCAACCCCTCCGCTGTCAGGACAGGACCTCTCAGCAGCAGGGGGGGAGAGGAGGAGGAGGAGGAAGGTGGATGTGATAACTTCAGCACTACGTCAGGTGTTGAAACAGAGCGCGGTGAGGAGGTTTAGCTCCGCCCCTCACCATGACAGACTTAGAAACTGAGTGTCTGAGCCTCAGCCTGCCCCCTGAGTGCGGCTCCCCCGCCCCCCCTCTGGACCCCTCCCTCCACGTGGACTGCGGCCCGGGGTCCGCCGGCACGGCCCCGGCGCCCTCCCTGTCCCTCCTCTCCTCCGACTGCCCGACGCCCACGCTCAGCTCGCTGGCGGCGGAGATCGTGGAGCCGCTGGTGATGCTGCCTTGCGTGAAGAGCGAGCCGGAGGACGGAGACCTGGACCCCATCCGAACCGTGGACCTGTCCGAGATCCAGCCGCTGTCCACCGCCGAGCTGGGCCAGGACCAGATCAAGATGGAGATCAGCGGCCTCGACTACATCAAGTCCGAGCATCACGGTCACCACGGCAACCACCACCTAGGCCCGTTTCACCACGGGGACGTCACAGAACTGGACTACAAGTCGCACTACGAGCCCAGCTCCGTGTTCGATTACATCTCCCAGGTAACGGCCGACTTGGCTCCCGCCAGAGTCCGTTCAAAATTCTGCATGTTTAACAGAATCTCTGCCTGAACCGACCTGTGAGATGTTTCTTCATGTTTTTAACACTTTAACTCGACATCGTGTTCACTGCGGTCTGTTTGGTTTCCAAATCCGATCTCTGCAACACGGCGTGCTGTCCATCCACTCGGTTCTGACCCGACCCGCTCCGCTGAGGTGCTGCCGGCCTGATAGTTATTGATTATGTGAATATGAAGGAGATAATGAATCAGTGCGGATGTGGAAGAGTCTTCTTTTCTTTTTGTTAAAGTCTGCAGACTGAAATAAAACTCAGTGGATGTTTTTAGACTCCGATCAGAAAACCGAACAATTTTAATGGAAAATGGAAGAAATGTGAGACTGAGCTGCAGGAAGCCGTGACCGGACCGGACCGGACTGGACGGATATAAAACACAACACAACCGTTGTTTAACCTGTCTTGATGTGTTTTTGTTTGATGTTTGTGGAGCGGCGTTTGTCTCTGAACACGACTCACCCGTTGTCCTCGTTGCAGGTCACAGACACTCTGGAGTACATCAAGTCGGACCACCACGTGGACCTGCAGTGTTACTACACAGAGCTGAGCTCCCTGAAGTCCGAGTACCCCGAGTGCAACGCCATGTCCGCCCACCTGCAGCACAACGGCCTGGAGTCCATCCACATGGCCGAGCTCCGCACCGAGCTCAACAAGCTGCGGCCCGACGCCCTGCTGATGGACGGCATCGGAAAACTGGACCCTGAGTTTGGCGGCGGGACGCTGTACGAGCTGCAGCCAGCCGAGGACGGGAAGACGGCGGCGGAGGGGACGGCGGTGGGAGGGGGAGGGGGGAGTCTGGTCATCACGACCAAAACCCAGAGCCCGACGGTGAGGAAACCACGCAACATGGGGGGCGACAAGCCGTTCTCCTGCACGCAGTGCGGGAAGAACTTCAGCACGCTCGGCAACCTGAAGACGCACCAGCGCATCCACACCGGCGAGCGGCCCTACACTTGCTTGCAGTGCGGCAAGAGCTTCGGCCAGGCGGGCAACCTCAAACGGCACCAGCTGATCCACACCGGCCAGAAGCCCTACGTGTGCGCTCACTGCCCCAAAGGCTTCACGAAGGCCGACGACCTGCGCTCGCACCAGCGGCTGCACACCGGCGAGCGGCCGTTCATCTGCGCCACCTGCGGGAAGAGCTTCGGCCAGTCCAAGGAGCTGAAGGCGCACCAGCTGAGCCACACGGGCGAGCGGCCGTACTGCTGCCAGCACTGCGGCAAGAGCTTCACCAAGGAGACCAGCTACCGCAACCACGTGCAGATCCACACCGGCGAGAAGCCCTTCACCTGCTCGCAGTGCGGAAAGACTTTCAGCAACTCGGGCGTCTTGAAAACCCACGAGAAGATCCACTCGGGCGAGCGGCCGTTCGGCTGCACGCAGTGCGGCAAGAGCTTCGGCCGCCTCGGCCACCTGAAGGCGCACCAGCAGATCCACACGGGCGAGCGGCCGTACGCCTGCCCTCAGTGCGCCAAGACTTTCAGCCAGTCGGGCCACCTCAAAGCACACGAGCAGATCCACAAACGAGAACACACGGACACGGCGAGCGGCGACGGCGGCAGCGACGGCGGCGTCTGCGAAGGAAGCGACGACGGCGTCTGCGAAGGAAGCGACGTCGACGACGGCGTTGGTGACGATTGTGTCGGCGACGATTGTGTCGGCGATGGAAGTGAAGGCGGCGATGGCGGCAGCAGGAGCAGCGGCAGCACGGTGGGCAGCGACAGCAGCTAAGACGAACTGCGAACCCTTTAACCTCCCGGAGAAACAAAGTATTATTCCTCTTTTTTATAAATACGATATATGAAGCTTTTCCTTATGAGTTTTTCTTACATTTTCATACCTTTTGGCTCTTTTGCATTTTATCTGTGGGCAGGGTGGACTGACTGATTTGCTCTTATGCAAGTGTCTGTGTGCGTACACGTTATACTGTATGTCTGTTGGGGTGGGGTGGGGTGGGGGTGGGTGGGGCTGTAGATAAAACTGGACTGACTGTGGCGGACCAGTACTTATTTTTGGAGTACTTATGATACACAAGCACAAATACTTCAGCGACCAACTTTGAGTACTTCATTTTTGTATTTCCTGTTTTTTACTGAACCAGACCAGCAGCTCTCAACAGACCAGGACCCAGTTTACTGAGGTTACGGCTCCTGAAGGGGGTCCGTGAACGCACCGCCGAGACCAGGGCTCTGAACACTTCGAAGTAGAGGTCGACCGGTAGTTTTAACAGGAACATGATCCGACCCAGCACTTGTTCCGGTGTTTACCTCGAGCCCGCAACGGTTTCACCACATTTTCTAACCCTGATTAATGCGCTGAAGCAACACTTATCGTACTCATGACGTACGAATAATTCTTACAGACATTATGATGTCACCTTGACTTCACGAACACGCTGATGTTTGTCCGTGTGGGATTAATGCTACGTTCAGAGTCCCACCGATACCGACAGTTTGTGAAGCTTGCCAGATGAATTATATGTTAATTACGTATTAATAACATGCTCATTATGTATTAATTACATGTTAATTACGCAATAATTGTGTTAATTACATGTTAATTACCCAATAATTGTGTCAGTTACGTGTTAATTGCATGTTCATTACATGTTCATTATGTGTTACTTACTTGTCGGTCGACCTCTACCTCATGAAGGGACAGAAGTCGTGTTATCGGATTGCAAAGAGTCCGGTTTCTCCATCAGCAGAGTTTCGATACTGAAAGTTAAATACAGAAACAGGAAGTCGGTGATTGAGATGCTCTGAATCTCCGTCGATCGTGTCGTGGTTCGACTTCAGGTTCCTCCGTTTGCGTTAATGCAGTAAAAGTACGTACCTCCGAGTACTTCCTGCCAGTTTACTAGTGTGCTCCTCGGCTGTTAACCTCCGACATCGTTCGGTATTTTTGATCGATCGGGACACCGCGGGTGTCTCTCGTTTGCCGATGATAATCAGACGACCTCATTTTGTTTTCGTAGCAGAATTGAAAACGATTCTGTCGTCGAGGCGACAACAAACTCAGTTTCCAGCATCGTCGGGCTCCAAAGGACCAAATTCATCAGGACCCCGACCCCCCCCCCCCCCCACCTCCTCCTCCCTTCCAACCCACCCCACCCCACCCCAACCCTCACCCCCGTCCAGATCGCTCACTGTGTACAAATCTTCTATTGATTATGTCATTCCTAAAAAAAAAAAATGTAATAAAACTACAAAAAAAAATAAAAACCAGCAGCAGGAAGACAGAGGTGAAGCAGCATCTTGTACTGGCAGAAGAATTATTAAAGAAACTAATGGCATTTCCTGTTTGGGGTTTCCTTTTTCTGGGTCTTTTTAAGAGTCGTGTGTACGAGTTCCTGTTCACGTTATAACCAACATATTTTTCCTCTAATGACAAACGTCACTGCTCCCTGTTCCTTCTGCTCTCAGAAATGATGACTTCATGAATATACGTTTGTAGGATCTGATTTATCTATAGATGACTTCATCACCTCTGATGCTGCGTTCAAACGAAACTCTGCACGACTGAAGTTACAACATATTACCTCAACGTCCAACCAAACATGAACTTCCATGACCTCTGACCTTTCGGTCAACGTCAAGCAAACAACCTTCACAACTCGTGAACAAAACATTTAGCGTTCCGACGTGAATACCACAAGAGGGCGCCGTTCATACGGACTCTTCTCGTGTACGACGCCATTTGACCCCAATGAGACTGTTCAACGATATTTTTTCCCTTAATTGACACGTTGATAAAACGACTCCTGATCAGCTGCTGTAGGAAACCGTGGGCCGATTCCCAGCCTGCATTTTATTTCTAATGAACCCACATTAATTATATCCGTTAAACTTGGAACACAAAGGTCATTTTTAAGTTCTACATTCATACAAAACTAAGGTTATTTGATTTGAACCTGAAAACCTTTTAAAATAATGTATCTGCTTAATATAGCTGTTTTAACAGGATGTTATTGTACAGTGGATTTGTACCAAAGTGATTTGGCTCCACCTGCTGTTTATCTAACGAACTGCGATTAATCACTTTTTCTTTTCTGGATTTCCTTTAAATTCTGCTGATATTTGTGCGACCTTTGGTTAATGTGTCTTTTCCACCAATCAAACATTTTATTGTGTTATAAATGACAGAAGTTCTGTGCAACATACCGGTACCTGGTTTTGTTCTGTAACCAAAACTGGACCTGCTTCGGTTTCCTGAAGACGTTTCTCATCCGGAACAGTTCTGACTGACTGGTTTCTATCTGTGTGGGCTCGTTAACACCTCCATGACCGGGTTTCGGACGTTAAAATCCTGAAAACTCCTCACCGGTCAGAAACCTTCCAGATGAGAAACACGTCTTCAAGAAGCTCAAACGACATCCAGCTTCTTTTGAACGTTCTCAGTCCTCCAGCTCTCGGTCCCTCTGAAGGTTCTCCAGACGTTTGGTCGCGAAGTGTGTTGACCTGAAGGTGGCACCGGAGGAACAGTTCATCTGTGGCTGGAGAACCAATCGGACGACTCTTGTAATCCGTCTACGCCACCCGACCCGCCAGAACCAGACTCGGGTGGGTCAGTTTCACAGACGGCCTTATTTATGCTTCATTTATGTTTCTTATTTATGTTTCACCCGTTTCAACTGAAAGTGAATAATAATGCGAATATTTATTAATATTTCGGTAAATTCTGTCGCTGGTGTAAACTTCTAAAACGTGACTGGTAGGGAAGGTGTTTGCTTTCCACCGCAGCGTTATTTGCAGGATTTAGCGTGAATGACATTATTGGTTGAAGGTTGAGGGCATGCTGGGAAACGGGAGGGGAGGAGTCCAAGAAATGTATATGATGTCACTCGCGATACTGATTGACGTTCTTTTTGTCGAGGCAACACCCCCATAAAACTCAAATTAGCATACTGCAGTGTGTTGGGGTCGGGATCTTTCCCAGCATGCCCTCAGACAATGCGTTTGCGTTGAAGTACACCATTTTAAATCAGCACGGATATAAATGTGGCCGACGGTGTTCAGTTTTTTGGGGTCGTCAGTCGTGCAGGTCTGATAGGGGCCTTGGAATCAGGATTTTATTCATGGCTGTCCATCAGAGTGGACACGTACGAGTCTAAAAACAACAACTAAAAACAACACGAAGCAGCGGCCATACCTAAAGCTACAGTTTCAAACAGGAGAAATTGCGACTCTGCTTGTTTATTTTTTGGTGTTTTATTTCGTGAAGCACAGAAAGCCCGTCGGTATGGCAGTAAAGTTTCCCCTCACGAATCCACCGTCTTCTGATGGATGGAGGTTTAACTTGATGCAGAAAAAAAAAGACGGTTGTAAAGTGGTGAAGACGAGAAGCGGTCTTCGTCAGGAGAAAGTGTTCCCTCGTCCGGCATGCAGGAAAGTTATAGGTTGAGATCTGGCTCCGCCCCCCCACCTCGGTCAGACAGCCTCGTTTTAATTGTCTGCTACGGACTCCTCGATGACCTTTGTGATGAGCGTCTTGGTGGTGGTGACCGAAGACGAGAGCGAAGACGAGAGCGAAGACGAAGACTCGTGTCCAGACGAGGACGAGGACAAGGACAAAGACCTGCGAGAGAAACAGACGAAAACCATCGTTTAAGAAAAAAAAAAATTGTACGTTTAAAAAGACAAACAAAAAAGCTCAAAAGTTTGGCGGCCTCTTCTTACACGGCGGCCTCTCCGTCCAGCAGCCGGCGGTACTCGGCGATCTCCATCTCCAGCCGGGTCTTGATGTCCAGCAGCATCTGGTACTCCTGCGACTGGCGCTCCAGGTCGGCCTTCAGCTGCCCCAGCTGCTCCTCCAAAGACACCACCTGCATCTGGTAGCTGTTCATCTGCAAGCCGTAGCGGCCTTGGACGTCGGACAGAGAGGCTTCGAGAGACGCTTTCTGCACCAGAGAGGGAGACGAGCGGGTTAAAGAGGACGGGAGACGGAAACTGGACTGTGGGAAAACCGGATCAAGTTCCTATTCGGATCTTAATGAGCAAATCAGCACGACGCTAAAGCTCGAAGTCGGTGTGTAAAACCAGGTTCGCTCTCACCATGCTCATCTGAGACTGGAGCTCGATCTCCAGAGCCTGAAGCTGACTCTTCAACTCCTTCACCTCCGTGGTCGTCGACTTCATCGTCATCTCCATGGTCCCCACCTCCTTGCTGAGGATCTCCGACTGCAAAAGAGGAGAAAGACGTGAACGCAAAGAAAACTGCTGCTGTTTATTTATTTATTTATTTGTGTGTCTACGTTGTTCGCCGGTTCGTTTCGTACCTTGGACTGGAACCAGCCATCGAGGTCTTTGCGGCTCTTGTTGGCGACGGATTCGTAGTGCTCCCTGATTTCCTCCATGACCTTCGCGAGGTCCTCCTGAGGGGCGGCGTCCACCTCCACGTTCACCTGTCCGGTCATCTGGGTGCGCATGGATAGCAGGTCCTGTGGGAGGAGGGGGGGTGGGAGGAAAGGCGGGGGAGGGGGGCGGAGCTCAATCAGTGATTAGCTTCTTTGTAAATGATGTACTTAAAGTTTTAGCTGATATGATTCTAAAGTGCTTCAGTGTCCAGTCTAAGATGCTAATTTAAACTCGTATTTTTTTTTTCTACGTTAAATGTGTATTCAGCTGCAGAGTTTAAAACCGGCGTATCGATGAAGGTGATTACCTCCTCGTGGTTCGCCTTCATGGACAGCAGCTCCTCACGCAGGCTTTCGATCTGCAAGCTCAGGTCGGTCTTGGCCGCGCCCACTTCTCCCATCAGCATCTTCAGCCCGGCGATGTCGGCCTCCACCGACTGACGCATCGACAGCTCGTTCTCAAACCTGCACAGAGTTTGTTAAAATGGAGTCAAAACGTACAGAGAAATGACGTTAATAGCCTGAGACCCGCCGTACAGCTGAAAAAAAAATGTTTTAAATCAGAAAATAAAGCTAGTCTAAAGTCTAATTACTAACATAACATTTTAGGAGGAATTTAAAATACATACTGAATAAAAAAGTTAAACGAGAATAAATATAGAAAAATAATGAAATTATGAGATACTAACTCATGATTATGATAAACTGAAGTCTTATTTATGAGGTAACGTTTCCACTTGTTTTTTTTAAAACAATGCGAGTGAATGCGAGCAGCTTTCAAACAGATTAAACAGTTAAAATGCTAAAATAAATAAGTTCCAGGAAGAAATGTTAAAACTACAAAACCACAAAACGTAAAATAAAATAAATGAAGACCATAAAATAATAATAGAATCAAAACAAGAAAAAAACTGAAAAAAAAAAAGTTGAGTAAAAGTGGGGAGGAGGTGCTGCAGTTCACCTCACAGCCAGCAGAGGGAGCGTTGCAGTACTCGTGGAGATAGAAATGAAAGAAAGACAAAAAACGGACAATAAAAGAAATAGAAAGTCAAAGAGTGTGTCGAGAAAAAAACAGTAAAACAGTACGAAGGAAATAAAAGTGGAGAAAATGAGTCACGTACTTCATCCTGAAGTCGTCCTGAGCGAGCTTGGCGTTGTCGATGCTCAGCATAACGTTACCTCTGGCGATGATGGCGTCCTGGATCTGAATAATACAGATGAAGACAGGGTTAATTTAATCAAAGTTAAAATGAGTAGTGATTTAATAAAATGTACAGAACATGAAAACAGTGAAATCTGTGAGAAGATGAAAGCTCATATTTCTAGTTGCAGCTGAGAGGGAGGCGTGGCAGCGACGCACAGGTGTGGTTCACCTGAGAGCCTGATTCATCTCCAGTTACCGAAGGACGTCTTCATCACTTCTTCTAGTTGTCTTTACTATGGAAGTCAAAGGTTTCTGTAGTCACAACGTTTTTATTTTATCCTAAAGATGAGGAGTTCATTATTATTGTCTTTTGTTTTTATTATTTCAAGAAAACATCTTATTTCGTCTTTTACACTTTATATCTTCTGCAGTTGCTGTTATTGTAGATTGAATTCATTTTATGGTTTAATTTTTTTGTCTTGCAGAAATATAAAAATGTGCATCAAGTTATTTTCTCGTACTGTTTTTAGCTGCTTCTGTCCTTCTTTCTTTAGATTTTTTTTTTCAGATCAAAAGTGAGTTAACTTTGAAAACAAGTTTGTAAAATTGCTGCTTTTAAAACATTTTATGTAACACTTCTAACATTTCTAATTCAAGTCATGACAGTAAACTTTGTTCACTTGATAATTATTGACACCGTGGCCTTATTTGGCTTCCACAGAGCTACATTTTTTAGTTTGAGGAAACTATTTTAACTTTTAGTTTTTTTCAACAAAAATATGTTTGTCACATTGTCACAAGAAAAGATCTGTAACCTTAAATAATAATTAATGAACGCATTATTGACACTGTTGGTCTTCCATACAATCATGCTGTTTGACTTTTTTTCCTAATAAAAAAGGAGACCACTAGCAGGACTGAGAGCCCCATAGAGACACCACTGGACTCAATGTCCCATGATGCTCCTCTTCCTCACCTTGCCCTGCAGCTCTGCGATGGTGATGAAGAAGTGGCTGTAGTCCCTGGTGGCCGGGCCGGATTTGCTCTCCACAAACTCGCGGATCTTCAGCTCCAGCTCGCCGTTGGCCTTCTCCAGCGTCGCCACCTTGGCCAGGTAGGTGGCCAGACGGTCGTTCAGGTTCTGCATGGTGCCCTTCTCGTTGCCGATGACGCTGTTGTCCACCGCCGCTCCTCCGCCGAAGCCCGCCCCGAATCCGCCACCTGCACCAAAACCTCCACCTCCACCTCCACCTGCTCCTCCGCCAAAGCCGAAGCCGCCGCCGCCGCCACCGCCACCGCCTGCAGAGAAGGTCCTGCTGGCCCGGGAGACGCGGACTCCGCCGCCTCCAGCTCCTCCCACCATGCTGTACGAGCTCATGCCTCCGCCGAAGGATGCTCGGCCGAGGCCGCCACCGCCCATCATGGAGTTCCGTGAGGAGGAGGAGGAGGAATACATCATAGTCATGATGATGGAGAGGAAGAGTAGTTCGGTCTGTCTTCTCTGGAGGAGGGAGCCGGAGAGGAGAGAAGTGAGGAGACACGGACCAGCTGTTGCTTTTAAAGCTGCTGGGTGGGGGGCGGGGCCGCCCTCAGAGTGGGAATGTAGGCCAGTAGGTTTCCTGCTGTACTGCCCTCCCCAGCCTCGATGAAGTAACACCTCCATCAACAGAACCGTGTTTTTGCTGGTTCTGCAATTTTTCTCTCGGCACAAAGAGCTGTCTGTTTGATGGCGTCGGCCACGCCCCCCTGGCACTCACCTGTCCCCTGACAGCGTCCAACTTCAGGTGTTTACCATGTGAAAACGCCGCTGGCAGGCAGGGCAAAGGTTTGTTGTGTCGTCATGGTGAACTGCTTGTGTCGCACAGAAAACAGACCTAAAGAAAGTTCAGCCTGTCAAACACTCACTCACCTCTTTATTAGGAACACCTGAAACGGCGGGCGCAGCGCCAACCTGCAGATTCTGATGTCTCAGAGCACCAGTAGGTACACTGAGCCAGGGACTGTCTCAGGATCGGTACCCAACCAGGACGAGTGCCTGACCAGGACGGGTCCCGAACAACGCGAGTCTCCGACCAACACAAGTCCCGACCAACGCGAGTCCCCGACCAGGACGTGTCCCCAACCAATACGAGTCCCTGACCAACACGAATCTCCGAACAACGAGTTCCCGACCAGGACGAGTCCCCAACAAGGACCAGTCCCCAAACAACATGAGTCCCTGACCAGGACGAGTCCTGAACAACACGAGTCCCCGACCAACACGAGTCCCAACCAACATGAGTCTCCGACCAAAATGAGTCCCCGACCAAGATGAGTCCCCAATAAGGACCGGTCCCCGAACAACACGAGTCCCTGACCAAGTCCCAAACCAAGGACCTCCAAAACAAGTGCCAATGCCATTTCCCATCCGGTGGCCCTACCCTTTGTTTAGAAGAGCCCTCTTCTGGTAGTGGCCCTTCAGGACTGGGCAAAAGTTAAGAAAAATAAATCGCTAGATAAGTGCTGATTCAAAACCGGCAAGTTGCAAGTCAGGTCCAGAATCAAGTCCCAAGTACAGAACCAAGACAAGACAATTAAGGTCCAAAACAAGACCCAAGTCAAGACTAAATAGCCTGAAGAAGAGTTCTAATTGAAAACCAACAAGTTCAGAACTAAGATAAGAAGAACAAGTCAGAAGTCCTGGGACGAGTCTGAAGTAAATAACCAACAAGTTACTTCACTGTAAGTGTTTTTCTAATCTGTTTGTGTTTATTTGTCTTTTATTTGGTTTAATTTTATTTGATCTTCTTTTACAGTCGACTCGTTGGACAGTTACGGACTTCGTGTGCCGCCTCGGCTCGGCTGCTGCGAGATTCCGGTGTTAATCTGCTGCAGGATGAGGTTGGATCAGAGGAATGAGGATATGTGGATGTGATTGAAAGCTGCTCTCATAAGGAACAGCCGGTGGCAGCGTATATGTCTCTGCACGCATATTGGCTGGGATGTGAGTATCAACGGCTCGTACATCAGCGCTGATAGCTGCAGGTCGGAGCTCTGCTCTCCGTTTAATGTGGTATTGATAAAAACATCTCGTCACATCAGTTTAGTGAACAATAAACTAACGTTCTGCACATCGTGTTCCATTAAAGTTCCTTTAAATCCATCAATCTCACAAAGAAGTGTCATCAAACACTGGAGGAGTGTCCGTGACAAACAAAATTACACAAAACCACAACAACCACAGAAAAAGAAGAAAGAAAATCACCTGAAAGTTTCCCTGAATCTTTCTCAGTTTATAGTTTTGGCCAGATTAAAAGAACAAACAGTCCCCTGGTCTACTAATAAATCCTTAATATTTTTAATTGCTGCTTTGATGGCTTCTGTGCCTTCAGCTAAATGCTGATGTCTGGATGCTAACCAAATTCACCTGAGGCTGATGGGAGTCTTGGTACTTTTGCACGCATTTGGCCCAAAATCAAAGTTTAAATGTGGTCCCTGTTGGATGGGTTCGATAACAAGTGGGAGAGTATTTCCTCTGATGTGTTTTATAGCAGTCGTTGAGGTGCGTCAGTAAGGACAGAGGTTTGTTAAAATGGAAAGACGGAGTGTCCGTCACAGAGAGGTCGTGTTCAGAAGGCTTCTTTCAGCGCCAATGAAGATATGCCATCTGATGTGAGAATTTGACTGAACATGCAGCTTCACAGCAGGCTGGCTGTCGGCCAATCGGTGCCTCGCTGAGGTCAATGTCTTGCTGAAAGGCACTGTGATACAGTACGTAGGATTAGTCCTCAGCCCAGCCTCTTACAGGAGTTTATCCATGCTGGCTTCTGGTTATCCTCCGGTGACTCTGTATTCTATAAACTGAGGCTCCACCTAAGTGAAGCTTAAGTTCTGTAAACAATCTGCCAATCAACTCCAACAATGAGGGTTAACTTTTCACCTTCAACTCACAACAGAAACCTGGTAGCTGATCAAGAATCTGAATCAAAACTGAGCTGCAAGAAGTGCTCAAAGAAAGTTCTGACAAAGGATTGTTGCAATCACTGCACCGACTGTTGGACAAGAAATAGTTCTGGTCACTGCACCGACTGGGTTGCAACTTGTTGCAGGTTGCTGCGGTTCGTTGTAGTTTGTTACGATTTGCTGCAGGTCGTTGCAGGTTGCTGCGGTTCGTTGTAGTTTGTTACGATTTGCTCCAGGTCGTTGCAGGTTGCTGCAGTTTGTTGCGGTTGGTTGCAGTTTGTTACGGTTTGCTGCGGTTTGCTGCAGTTTGCTACACGTCGTTGCAGTTCATTGCTGTTTGTTCATTACAGTTTGCTGCAGTTCGTTACAGTTTGCTGCAGTTCACTTTAGTTTGTTGCAATTTGTTGCTGTTGTTGTTACAGCTCATTCCACTTAGCTGCGCCTTGTTCCTTACATAACATGTGCCTGACATTCTACTCTGTAAAATAATAGATGATTTCCATTTTCATCATTGCCACATCAGAATTAGCCATCGGCTGCGATGAGATCATAAAGACGATCAGATTTATGATCAGGTGGTGGAAGTGTTGTGTAACAGCAGAGGTTTGACAGCCTGCCTGGGGCAGTGTGTGTGCTATGAATGTGTGTGTGTGTGTGTGTGTGTGTGTGTGTGTGTGTGTGTGTGTGTGTGTGTGTGTGTGTGTGTGTGTGTGTGTGTGTGTGTGTGTGTGTGTGTGTGTGTGTGTGTGTGTGTGTGTGTGTGTGTGTGTGTGTGTGTGTGTGTGTGTGTGTGTGTGTGTGTGTGTGTGTGTGTGTGTGTGAATGTGTGTGTGTGTGTGTGTGTGTGTGTGTGTGTGTGTGTGTGTGTGTGTGTGTGTGTGTGTGTGTGTGTGTGTGTGTGTGCGTGTGTGTGTGTGTGTGTGTGTGTGGTGTTAGGTTATATTAAGGTTAATGAAACTTTAAATGTCAGG
The DNA here is from genome assembly GCF_029030835.1 of Brachyistius frenatus. Lineage (NCBI taxonomy): Eukaryota > Metazoa > Chordata > Actinopteri > Embiotocidae > Brachyistius > Brachyistius frenatus. The sequence continues at coordinate 925,162 of NW_027210750.1, forward strand.
TTCAACATCAGAAGCTGCTGCTGGGAGGTCACCAAAGTGCTGTAGGGCCAGTCAGCTAATCAATACAGCATAATATCTGCAGGTATTATTAATGTGTTTTATCAGAAAGCTTCAATGACATCAAACAGAATATCAAACTTTACCCTACAAATATTTAAAATACACGTTAGCAGAGTTTCATTTTATGACTTCACTCAAAAAACGTTTATGGAAACCTGTATCCTTTTATAGATTTTTGTAAAGAGGGGACATTTCAAAAACGTTGTAGGCACGTCTGGGGAACAGGGACGTTTATATAAAGTGAGGACATTGTGTCTATTCTCACCTTTTTAAGACCATTTGAGGGTTAAAACTTGGTTTTAGAGGAAATATCATGAGCTTCTGTCACCCCAAAGTCTATTGAAATAACAAACAATTTAAGAAACAACTAAACTGCATTTTATAATATTATGTTTAAAACAAGTAACATCTAGCGCCTTTAGAAAATAATTTCTTCTCTGATTTGCATAAGAGAACCAATAAAATCAAGTTCCCAACATGGACTTAAAAGAAAATGAAGAATGCGACCCAGAGGCATGATGGGAGCGGTAGAGGTCTCCGGGCGTGAAGCGACGTGCAGAACGGCTGCAGCATCCAAAACCCTCGGAGGGGCTTCTGAGTGAAACAAAACCAAAGCACAGCAAAGATAACCGATCACCACATTATACAGAGCGGGCTTGGAGAATGTGAATCGCCTGTTGTGATGAACCCGTAATTTAAGTAGGACTCTTGGTATTTTCTTTTAAATGCAGCTTTCTTTTTGTTGGTGGTGTTGGGGTTTTCTGTTGTCTCATCATTTGGTCTTTCCACCTTTTAAAGGAACCTCTTCAGAGACGTTTGTTTTTTGCTAATTTTTGCTGGGGTTAACTTGTGGGTTTATGAATGAAAAAAAAAAAAAAGCATGAAAAAAACTGCGACTGAGACAACTCAGTCGCAGGAAGGGGCGTGGACGAAAGTGGTAATTTTTCAAAATAAAATACCGTGCAGACTAATGTAAATAAAATAAAAATAAATAAATAAAAGTTTTTTATTCTTTCTGTGCGGTCCGGTACCAAATCACCCTCGACCCCGTAGTGGTCCGTGGCCCGGTGGTTGGGGACCCCAGTCATAGAGGACCTGCAGGGGGCAGTATCGCCTTTTATTTGAATATGTCTGCAGCCAGTTTCACCTGTCAAACACACCTGAGACTGAGAATTGATTTTAAACTACAGAATAAATAAAAGTATTTTTCTTTAGTTTGTTGAAAGTTATCAATCACATCAATCATTTCTAGTTTTTTCATCTGTAGATTAATTTTAAATTCCATCTTTTTCTTTAAATCGTTTTTAGGTAGGTAGGTAGGTATTTACTTTATTAATCCCCGAGGGGAATTTTTTTTTCGCTACAGCAGCATACAGAAGCAATAAGATAATAATAGAATAATAGAATAGAATAGAATAGAATAGAATAGAATAGAATAGAATAGAATAATAGAAAAGCAATAAAATATTAGTAAATAGCAGTAAAAAAATATAAAATATAAAATGCACAGTATATACAGTACATTATATATCTATATATATATTATATACAAACAAACCAAGAAACACAGTCAACATATATATATATATACATATATATATATATATATATATATATAGTATATATCTATATATATTATATACAAACAAACCAAGAAACACAGTCAACAGTGTTATTGTTATGTGATGGATTTTGCCAGAGGTGAGTTATTGTACAGTCTTATTGCAGTGGGCAGGAATGATCTCCTGTATCTGTCCTTGTGACAGCGGAGCTGGAGGAGTTTATTGGAGAAAGTGCTCCGCTGTCCCTGCAGCAGGTGGTGGAGAGGGTGGTCAGGATTATCCAATATGGACAATAGTTTGTTCAGCGTCCTCCTCTCCACCACCTTTTCCAGGCTGTCCAGTTTGTAGCCGATGATGGAGCCGGCCTTCTTAACCAGTTTGTTAAGTCTGTTGGTGTCACCGGCTCCAATGCTGCTCCCCCAGCAGACCCCAGCGAAGTACAATGCACTTAACTGTTATATTCTTAAAATGTACTTCATCATTCAGATTCATAGAGATTACACACCGGCTGCATTTTATTTATTAATGTGTTCATTTCATCATGTGAAACTGTTTCTTCTCCAGTTTCCACCTGCAGCTCCGTTTTGAATAATGTTTTCATGTTTTAATTTTGCGATAATTTATAAACATTTCATCAGCTGTCTTCTTATTACGGTTAAACATCTTGATTATAACACCTCCATAATTATAATAATTCTCTATAACTTTATTATTTAATGTCAAACTGTCACTTTTCTGTGATTTATGAATGAAAGATCCATATTTGTTTATTTTGATGTTGTACTTGTTTTTTGCCTTTGTGTTTGTTTTTGTTATCTGTTAATTACAGTGTTGTAATTTTTGCCTCTTTTAGCTGAATGTTTAGACCTTTGTTTTTTTTCTACATAATTGAGTAACTTTTTGATTTGAATTGTTTTCTATCCGTTAGTTTTCAACCGTCTTCATCATCTATCTGAAACTTTTAGGTTTTTATTTCAACATTGATTTTTTTTTTTTTACCTGTTCAGTGATTCATATTTTATCTGAAAAGTTTCACTTTCAATCGTTTGAGTTCGGAGAGTTTAGAGTCGAATAAAAAGTGGAATAAAAACAAACCGAGTTTATTCGTTTAACTGGTTTTATTGTGACATCAGACAAACAGAAGAGACGCTGATGCTGATTGGCTGTTGTCCACCTGCAGGTGCTCAGCGTACCTGGTAGGAGGAGGAGGACGCGGAGGAAGAGCTGGAGACCACCTTCCCGTCAACTACCTCCTCCACCACCGTTACCACCCGCCTGGACGAGGTGCTGGATGAGGTGCTGATGCTGTGGACCAATCAGAGAGCAGAGCCAGGTGAGTGTCTGCGTCACCTGCGGGCTGCAGGTTGTTTAAAAGGTTGCCGTGGCTCTCACCTGCTGGTGGCCTCTCCGTCCAGCAGCCGGCGGTACTCGGCGATCTCCAGCTCCAGACGCGTCTTGATGTCCAGCAGCATCTTGTACTCGCCTCCCTGACGCTCCAGGTCGGCCCGCAGCTGCCCCAGCTGCTCCTCCAGAGACGTCACCTGAAACACGTGCAGGTGAGTCACACGCTGCCCGGGTGAGGGGGGGGGGGGGACCTACCAGAATCCTCCAGAACCTTCCAGATTCTTTCAGAACCGTCCCAGTCTCACCTGCATCTGGTACCCCGACAGCTGCATTGCATAGCGGCTCTTAGTGTCAGCCAGGGTCGCCTCCATAGACGCTTTCTGATCGGAGAAGGTCGGAGGTCAGTTCACACGGAACAATAAAAAAAAACTCGGAATACAAAAAATGAACACAGAGAAGAGAAAACAGAACATTGACCTCAGAACACGGAAAAAAAGAACAGAAAATAGAGAACACGGGACAGTGGAGGAGGTCATACGACTCACCATGCTCATCGCGGACTGCAGCTCGATCTCCAGCGACTGCAGCGTGCGTTTGACCTCGTTGATCTCTGACCTGGACGTCTGCAGCGTGGTGGTCTGCGTGACCACCTCCTTGGTCAGACTCTCCGACTGGACACACACACACACACACACACACACACACACACACACACACACACACACACACACACACACACACACACACACACACACACACACACACACACACACACAGCGGGTCAGAACACGCCAACACAGCAGGCAGCTGTCTACATGAGGTAACAGGAAGTGACATCACGGCGGTACCTTGGTCTGGAACCAGTTCTCCAGTTCTCTCTGGTTCTTGACGTTGACGGACTCGTAGTGCTCCCGGATCTCCGCCATCACCTTGCTCAGGTCCTCCTGAGGAGCCGCATCCACCTCCACGTGGACCTGACCGCTCATCTGGGCCCGTATGGCCAGCAGCTCCTGCAACAACAAACAGAACCGTGAAGAGGTTCCGCTCCACCCGGACTCACCCAGCCGACCCGAACCTCACTCATCGGACCCGAGAGCCCCCCCCCCACACCTCCTCATGGTTCTTCTTCAGGAAGATCAGCTCCTCTCTCAGGCCCTCGATCTGCATCTCCAGGTCGGTCCGGGTCATAGTCAGGTCGTCCAGAACCCTCCTGAGCCCGGCGATGTCGGCCTCCACCGACTGACGCATGGCCAGCTCGTTCTCGTACCTGCACACACATCACATTATAATCTATATATATATATATATATATATATATATATATATATATATGTGTTTATATATGTATATAAATATATATAAAACATAATTTATTATGGAGAATTTACTATCATAAATAATGAGGATAAAATATTTAAATACGCTGAATAATTAAATAAGAAATATATAATACATACATTTGATTATTTATTTATTAGGTAATAATTTAAATAGTGAATAAAAAGTAGTAAAATTACATTAAAAAATACAACTAGCTGCAAATAATTTAAATAATAAAATAACTAAAACATGTAACAAATAAATAAAATAATGAATAACTTCCTGGTTGTCAGACTCACTTTGTCCTGAAGTCTTCGGCAGCCAGTCGAGCGTTATCAATGCACAGATGGATCGAACCGTTCACCTTGATGGCGTCCTGGATCTAGAGACATCATCATCATCATCATCATCACAGAGCTGTCAGTCTGGTAAACTCCTCTACAACTAATAATGATAATAATAATATTAATTAAACTGTATCCTCCTCTGATAACATCATATCTGTACTTCAGGACTGTCTCCATGGCAACAGAGACCGTCAATAGTTCAGTTTGTGATCAGCTCATGAAGATCGACTCGCTGCAGCGACGTTTGAAGACCGTTTACTGACTGATCATGTGACCGGCCGGATGATTCTCACTGCAGCTGATCAGACTTATCAAACACACCTCGTCATGGCGGCCGGATGGAGGATGAGGAGGGCTCTTACCTTTCCGGTGAGTTCAGCGATGGTGACGAAATAGGCGCCGTAGTTGCGGGTGGCCGGTCCAGTTTTGCTCTCCAGGAACTGGTGGATCTTCAGCTCCAGCTCGGAGTTGGCCTTCTCCAGCGTCGCCACCTTGGCCAGGTAGGTGGCCAGACGGTCGTTCAGGTTCTGCATGGTGCCCTTCTCGTTGCCGATGATGCTGTTGTCCCCACCGGACACGCCGTAGGTCATGGAGGACGAGAAGCCTCCGCCGCCGCCGCCGAAGCCTCCGCCGCCGAAGCCTCCGCCCATGGAGGAGGAGGAGATGCGGACCCCGGCGCCTCCGGCGCCCCCGTACACGCTGCCGGCTCTCATCGACGATATCCGAGAGCCGCCACCGAAACCGACCATGGAGCCGGAGGAGCTGCCCATGGAGGTCCGGACGGAGCGGGAGGAAGAGCGAGATGTGAGGGTTGCCATGGCGGATGCTGCGTTTCTGCTGAAGGCGACAGAGTGAAGAGCTGCGAGGCTCTTGCCGCCTTTTAAACACTCAGTAGTCACACAGTTATTAGTCACTCAACACCTGCAGCATGGGGCCGCCTGCCAGGTATGTGCACAGGTGTGCAGGCGGGGATGGGCAAGGAAACATGTGACCTTCAAACATCTTAACCAGCTTTGTCCCGCATGCTGCAGGCTGAGTTCGACCTTTACCAACTGACAGGAGATTACCTAAAATGAGGCGGACCGAATGCCTGAGGACCTGTAAAGCTTTTATAAATGTCAGAGAGCTGCTGTGGAATGAACGTGGGTGGATAAATGTCATCACCATCTAATACAAATAATGATAGCTTGTTAAATTACACATATGCAACAATTAAAAGCGTTTCCAGTTCAGTGCTTCAGCTTCAAAGAAAACAAGAAACAGTGTGGAAAAACACTCAGAAGTTGAAATACCTGACGACCAGCGAGTTTCAACGGTTAGGAAGATACTAACTGGTGAAGCTAACGTTAGCTTAGCACCGCTGATATTAGTTGCTGCAGCTAAAGTCAGTGAAACATGAACTCACACAGTTTACTAAGTGGTAGCTAACGTTGGGGACGGAGTGGTTCTCCGTCTGCGGGGCCAACTGACGGTGAGGTTAAAGCAGTGAACCAATCACAGCGCACGAATGTCTTGTAGTTCCTATCGTACCGGGAAAGAACCAACCCCGAAGGAAGAGCTAAAAACATCCCGCAGAACGGAGTTCTAAGAACCACGACGGCTCTCGGTTCCTTCAGTGCAACAACAACAACAAAAAAAGGAGGGAACTTTTCAGCCTGGCTCACCTGTCACTCACAGCTTCAGTTCTCTTCACCGTGGTTGCCTGGATACGGCGTTTGTATTAGCGTTCGCTCTGAAGCACCGAACAATCGGGTACCGTTGTTGGTGGTTCAGCACTGACCAACCGGGTGTCGCAGCAAAGCGTGAACTTGACACGCCAGTCCACGACAGCAAAAGCGTGAGATAGCCACGTTCTGGCCTCCCTCGGCATGACAGTTTCCAGACTTCCAGGTTCAAATCCCAGAGGTGACAACGTTGTTCTGGAGTTGTTGTCTGCATGCAGGAGGTTTCATTTTCGTCCACTGCAGAAAACGTGAAACTGTCAGGACTAGAGAGGCCGAAGCGTGTCTATTTCACGTTTTGCCGTGATACCGAGTCTCACTGACAGAGACGAGTGCAGCGTTTTACCCAAAGTAACTGAACTGTGGAGCGTAACCAGACAAGATGTTCACGGTGACTCTGGGAGCGCCAGGACAGGAACTTTACCCAGAGTTCTCAGAGCTATAAAAGCACCTGATGGAGAAGATTGAGGTCAAGAACAGGCGGCAACCATCAGTGACGTGACCTGTTGGTTTGTGAACGTTATGAAGCCTCTAGTTCAGATTGTGTCCGTCACCATCTTTGGTAGTACGGAGCGGTTTAGAGCAGGAAGTGATCATATTTGGACGAGCTGGGGGAGGAGCCAGCGGTGGATCTGACTGATCTGATCGTAGACCTGACGATACGACGTCCCGCCCACCGATAGCTGTAACCTGACTGCACCACAGGCCTGTCAATCAAACAGACACGCCCCCCCCAAAACAGGCTTTTTTGAATCTTCTTTTCTAATGAATGAGGTATTATTTTCAGATGGACCTCCAGAAAACTAAGAAGAAGGAGTGACTTTAGCTAACAACACCGAGATAACTGATGGACACATTTTATTCACTTTGGATTCGATGAGAGAAGTTGAATGGGAATCTATGGAGCCGAAGGCTTTTTGGAGCCGACCTCTAGTTGCGCTCGGTGGTATTGCAGCTTAAGGCATTTCTGCATCGGCTTCATTTTTCGGGTTATTTTCTGGTTATTTTCAAACAATGGGACTCATTCATCTCTGCACAGCTCCGTGTTGAACCCTCAACTCTGAAACAACAAGGGCTTTTCGCCAACTCCACGTTTCCTTGATAAATAACTTCTAAACTCATTAAACCCTCACCCTCACCCTGGCGTGTTTACGACCTCCTCGCCCCATTCCAGCCTTTGTGCAGCAGCACACCCAGCGAACGTCCAATCTGTCATCGGCTCCATCACGCCCTCCGGTGCTCTGCAAACATCCTGTGAAAACAACAACACCAAAGCGATCGGTGAATGTTACTCAACCTGTTTTTAGGCCCTGGAGCTTGACCTTCAACTCTTCTTGGTTTCCTGCCAGTGTTAAACATAACTTTTGCTGCTTGCGGAGCCGTCACTCATCGACCCGGGCCAGAACTCAAACTGAAGCAAATTTGTTGCATGACTGTGAACGTTTCGACCTAAATACCATCGGTGACACTTTCAATAACCGGGTGACAGTTTATTGAAGAAGGAGCGCACACATGCCACCTCTCTCTGGTATTTATAAGTTCATGGTAACCGGGTTCAGTCAAACCTTCGTAAAACCCTGAGAGAAAGATCTAACTGGTGGCATTCACCTTAATCTGCCAGGGAAAGCTAATATTACTTTGATGTTAGCTCCGGTTTCTCAGACGTTAGCTGCTGGAGCTGTTTAGCGGTTGACAAAAGAATCTAAAATTACCTGTTTTATTTGAATACTATGTTTTATTTGAATACTTTCTGTTTTATTTGAATACTTTGTTTTATTTGAATACTTTCTGTTTTATTTGAATACTTTGTTTTATTTGAATACGTTTTGTTTTATTTGAACACGTTTCCTCCAAACATGACGCTTGGCATTCAGGCCAAAGAGTTCAATCTTTGTTTCATCAGACCAGAGAATTTAGTTTCTCATGGTCTGACAGTCCTTCAGGTGCCTTTTGGTAAACTCCAGGTGGGCTGTCATGAGCCTTTTACTGAGGAGTGGCTTCTGTCTGGCCACTCTACCATACAGGCCTGCTTGGTGGAGTGCTGCAGAGATGGTTGTCCTTCTGGAAGGTTCTCCTCTCTTCACAGAGCAACGTTGGAGCTCTGTCAGAGTGACCATCGGGTTCTTGGTCACCTCCCTGACTAAGGCCCTTCTCCCCCGATCGCTCAGTTTGGCCGGGCGGCCGACTCCAGGAAGAGTCCTGGTGGTTCCAAACTTCTTCCATTTACGGATGATGGAGGCCACTGTGCTCATTGGGACCTTCAATGCTGCAGACATTTTTCTGTACCCTTCCCCAGATCTGTGCCTCGATACAATCCTGTCTCGGAGGTCTACAGACAATTCTTTTGACTTCATGTCTTGGTTTGTGCTCTGACATGTCAACTGTTGGACCTTATATAGACGATGTGTGTCTTTCCAAATCATGTCCAATCAACTGAATTTACCAGGTGGACTCCAATCAAGTTGTAGAAACATCTCAAGGATGATCAGTGGAAACAGGATGCACCTGAGCTCAATTTTGAGTGTCACGGCAAAGGCTGTGAATACTTATGTACATGTGATTTTTTCGTTTTTGATTTTTAATAGATTTGCAAAAATTTCAATTTTTTTTATTTTATTTCACATTGTCATTATGGGGTATTGTGTGTAGAATTTTGAGGGGAAAAAAATGAATTTAATCCATTTTGGAATAAGGTTGTAATATAACAAAATGTGGAAAAAGTGAAGCGCTGTGAATACTTTCCGGATGCACTGTAACTGTCAGATTGATTGACTGGTTGCTTTTGAATCATGGAACTGAAATCTAAACTCGTTTCTGAGCCCAAGGAGAGTTGGATGATCTCCAAAGTCAAATGACTGGCTGTCAGAGGCTTGACGGATTATAACAATAACAGTAACAGTAACTTCAGTTCGTTCTGATCAGAAGGAAGTTAAACAATAACAGTCGATGGAGAGTCAGCTGATCAATATCAGACTGGTCACAGACAATCACTGATTAACGAGCGGTGGGACGATGATTAGCTGATGTTAATAATTTATTAAGGATCATAAAACAGACGATGGTACAGTGTACAAAAAACAGACTGACACTGGTCAACTCCTCGAGGGCTCTTTTTTTCTTTAACATTATATTATTATTATTATTAGTATAACTGTTGTTTAATGTGACATCACATGACACTGTATTTAAATGTAAAATATAATCAAATCAGACAGTTTAATGTTGATCTCAAACACTCAGAGGAGACGGTGTGATAGATAGATAGATAGATAGATAGATAGATAGATAGATAGATAGATAGATAGATAGATAGATAGATAGATAGATAGATAGATAGATAGATAGATAGATAGATAGATAGATAGATAGATAGATAGATAGATAGATAGATAGATAGATAGATAGATAGATAGATAGATACTTTAGGTATATACTATACTTTTAAATTTTTATGTCACAGCAGCATGTACAGGGCAATTTTTTTTTATATAATTTAAAATAAAATGCACATTCTATACAATAAAATAATATTAAATAAACTAAACTAAACAAAACTAACCTAAACAACAGTGCAATGGATTAGAACAAAACAACATACAAGACAGCAGTGCAAGGGTGTCATTGTTGTGTGATGGATTTTTCCAGAGGTGAGTTATTGTACAGTCTTATTGTAGTGGGCAGGAATGATCTCCTGTATCAGGAATGATCTCCTGTATCTGTCCTTGTGACAGCTAAGCTGGAGGAATCTTTTGGAGAACGTCCTCCTCTGTCCCTGCAGCAGGTGGTGGAGAGGGTGGACAGGATTATCCAACATGGATAATAGTTTGTTCAGCGTCCTCCTCTCCACCACCTTTTCCAGACTGTCCAGTTTGTAGCCGATGATGGAGCCGGCCTTCTTAACCAGTTTGTTAAGTCTGTTGGTGTCACCGGCTCCAATGCTGCTGCCCCCCCCCCTTCTCTCTCCCCCCCAGCAGACCCCAGCGAAGTACAATGCACTGGCCACAACAGACTGGTAGAACATCTCCAACATCTTGCTGCACACATTGAAGGATCAAAGTTTCCTCAAGAAAAAGAGTCGACTCATCCCCTTCTTGTAGACAGCGTTGATGTTGGTCTTCCAGTTCAGTCTGTTGTCATGGAGACACCAGGTACTTGTACTCCTCCACCATGTCCACCTCCTCTCCCAGAACTCTCAGCGGTTGTGGAGCCGTCGTCTTCCTCCTGAAGTCGACCACCATCTCTCTGGTCTTGGCCACGTTCAGGAGCAGGTGATTTCTTCCCGCCCACTCCACAAAGTCCTCCACTACTGCCCTGTACTCGTCCTCCCGTCCGTCCCTTATACATCCGACCACTGCAGAGTCATCAGAGAACTTCTGCAGATGGCAGGACTCTGAGTTGTACTGGAAGTCAGTGGTGTAGAAGGTGAACAGGAAGGGAGACAGAACAGTTCCCTGAGGAGCTCCAGTACCACTGACCACCGTATCAGACAGCACACTGCCCAGAAGGACAAACTGTGGTCTGCCTGTCAGCATGTCAACTCTTCAGATCTAAAAAAAACAAACCACAAACTTGTTATTATTTATCCAAAGATTCCTGCAAATAAACACAGTTTATTAATGAGAAACCTGTTATTGATCAGTTATTGATCATCTGTGATCTGTTTTGTCTTCCTTCAGGTTCTATTGAAGAACTTGAATAACAGAAACTGACTAGTTATTATTGTTCAGTTTAAAATCATTAAAAGTAATTAAATGAAACAAGTTACGTTACTTAAATTAATTAAAGTAGTTACATGATTTACATTTTTAATCTGTAATCTGTTACATTTCCAACTGGAACCCTCCAGCAGTGGTGCTGCCACCTACTGGACGAAAAGTGAACTGTCACGTGGTTCACACTGCAAGCTGACGTCACGTGACTGAGCTCCTTCTGTCAGACTAGAGGTCTGAAACACGGTGAGTTTATTCTCTGTCGGTGGTTCCAGCGCCACCTGGTGTCCAGCTGCTGTAACTACAGTAGTTTTATTATAGTGGAGTAATAATACTGCAGAGGGTGAAGATGCTGCTGCATGAGGGCGGTGTTCACTGACAGCTACGTTGCTGATAAAACTGGAGTCTTTATGATTCAGCTGATTTATTGTTATTATTGATATTTATTTCAGTCTGCAGTCACTGATAGAGACCAAAAGAAACATTTTTAAAAAGTAAAATTATAACATAAAAATTAAAATACATTTTATATCTTATAAAATAATTAGTATCATATTTGATCAAATACTCTACCTACTGCAGCTTTTTAATTTTGTTTCCTAATGTTTGTTTTGTTGTTATTTTTATTTATTTTTCTAATTTCTATTTTAAAAAAATCTTGTCCTAATTTATTCATTTTATTTTTCTAATTTCTATTTAAAAAAAATATTGTCCTAATTTATTCATTTTATTTTCCGTGTTCTTCCCGTTTCTTTCCTTTTTTTCTTTAATTTTATTATCATTTAATAATCTAAACGCTGCCCCCTGCTGGAGACGTCGCAGATTGTTCATGGTTGCAGTTTAATTTGAAGATCCAGAGATTAAAACCCTTTTTTTTTTTTTTTTTTTTTTTATTGAATCTGATCAGAAGATGATAAAAACAAATTTTCTTGTTTAGAGTGAAATTACAATAAAAATGCAGAAACAACGTCAGACTGTATTGTTTATTGTAGACCCTCAGACAGACTCGGTTCACTGGATGTGGACTGGGTTCTAGTTCTGGTTCTGGTCTACTCGCTGCTGGTTGACACCACGTTTCCAGACGCGTCCACCTCCATGGTCATTGTGGTCAAGCTGTTTGTGACGGAGCTACAGAAAAAAACAAAAGATACGTTTATTTTTGTTTCTTTTCCTTTAAAGCAAACGTGACAATTATAACTGAGTTATTTTATTACTTGTTTTAAATATTATAATTCTTTATTTTAATGCTTCAGATTAATCGGGTTTTATCTTTTAGGATTTTTACTTATTCGCATGAAAAAAAGACAATTTAACTTTTACAATTTTAATTTTCACGACATGAAGAAAATGTGACATTTTGAGATATTTTACTCTCTTTTTTTAGCAGTAGTCTTATTTTATTTTCTGTGAAGCACTTTTTAATGAAGTGAATCTAATAATTTGAAATATTTAGTTTTCTGTTTTTATTTTTATTCTTTTAACTGTTTCAAGTATTTTTTACAATTAGAAACATTTAGAATTTTACTGTTTTATTGGCTTATCGAGGAAATACATTTTTATTTATTATTAAATTGATTTGATTGAACTTTTGAACATTGATGCTTTAAATAAAAATTTAAAAAAATCGCCATAAATAACTAAATAAAACATGTTAGTTATTGAGGTCACTCTCACCTCTCGGTCTCAAACAAAAATATTATAAACTTAAAATGTTAAAAAGAAGAACTAAAACTTATAAAAATAAACAAGTTTAAAATACATTTTTTTATTTAACTATAAAAACTTGAAAAAAAATGTTAATAGAGAAAAAAATACTCTTTAAAACATTACACATTTTAAATGTAATTGTATTAGTAGGGGGCAGTGAGCTCCTCCAGGTACTGGTGGACTCACCTTGTTCTGGAACCAGGCCTCCAGGTCTTTGCGTTTGTGGGCAGTGACCTTCTCGTAGTGCTCTCTGATCCCGTCCATGATGGAGGACAGGTCGTCCTGCGGCGCGGCGTCCACCTCCACGGTCACCCGTCTGCCCACCTGTCCCTGCAGGGACAGCAGGTCCTGAGGGACGACACCGTCACTGTCCCGCATTTTGTCTCACCATGTGTCTGTCTGCTGTGTCTCACCTCCTCGTGGACGTGCGTCAGCTGGAGCAGCTCGTCCTGCAGACTCTCCTGCTGCACCTCCAGGTCGGTCCGGCTCAGAGACAGCTGCTCTACGACCTGCTTTAGTCCGCCGACGTCCGTCTCCACCGACTGTCGCATCGCCAGCTCGTTCTCAAACCTGCAGACAAGTTCGTTAATCGAAGAACAAGAAGAATCTCACGGAGCAGATTTAAAGGACACAGAATTGTCGCTCACTTGACTTTGAAGTCGTCGGCGGCCAGTTTGGCGTTGTCCACGGCGAAGATGAGGGCGGCATTTCCTCGAACAGCGACTTGGATCTGAGGATAGAAGGACGAGAACCGATCAGAACCAGTTTTTGGTTTTGGTCTCCACACAGCTCCGAGTCGATCCGAACCTTCCTTCACATTTAATATCTCATGACCCCCCATGTTTGTCTTGTGACCCCTTTTGGGGCCAAGAGCCCCAGGTTGGGCCCCACCAGGATTAAATGAGAACATTAAGAAACTTCACATTAATATTTAGACCATGTGATGACATCACAGAGATGGAACTCGTGTTTGAATTTTGACCTTCAGGTGGGTAGGAGAGCTGGAGAGGAGCAAGTTGTGGATCTAACACTATGCCCCGCCCACTTATACCTGAAACCTATCTGTACTTCAGACCTGTCAATCAAACAGCCACGCCACCACCATCATGACTTGTGGATAGCATTTGCTGACTTTTATTTCAGGAGAGAACTTGATGCTTTTTCAATGGGAGTCTGTTGGAGCCCTTAGTGGCCCTCAGTGGTACTACACTGTAAGGCGCTGGCTTCTTTTTTATTTTTAATATCGTATAATATAGTAAAATGATTATTAAACACAGTAATTTGGTTGATGTTAATTCATAAACAGACACTGAAACAGAAAACACACACACTTGTGCTTCAGTTCAACAGAGATGTTTTATTTGTGTATTTTTCTGAGAACGGTCGGCGGCTCATAGCTGGAAGTTCGTCCGCTCAGTTGATCAGACAGCGTCGCCTTCGGTGATCTCTTTGGTGACGATCACGACTTTACGTGTTCTCGTGGTGGTGGTGGAAGACTGGCTGCAGGAAAACACAGAAACAAGTCCAGTTAGCGTTTATTTATTTTTACAAAAGTGCTAACGGTGCTAATGGTGCTAATGATGTTAATCGTACTAATGGTGCTAACATCCTACGACTAATTCCAATCAGCGTAGCGGTGAGTTTGGCTGTAAATAACACGACTGATTCTACATTTCACTTTTATATTTCTTTTCTATAATTTTAATTCTTTCAACTTTTCTGCTTTTGAAAAGATTTTTCATTTATGTATTCTATTTGATGCACTTGTTGCAAAACCTTCGTGCTAACAGGTGACGTTTGGCCGCAGCTGCTTGGTTTGTTTCGTCAGCTTCTACAGCGCCAACATTACAGATATTTTTCTTTCCGGTTCCACTTTTTGATATTTCATTCGTCTCTGTTTCGTCATGGTTTGAATCACTCAGCTCACCCCAGCACCTCTCCGTCCAGCAGCCGCCGGTACTCGGCGATCTCCATCTCCAGCCGGGTCTTGATGTTCAGCAGCATCTGGTACTCCTGCGACTGGCTCTCCAGGTCGGCCCTCAGCTGACCCAGCTGCTCCTCCAGCATCCCCACCTGCCTCTGGTAACCCGTCAGCATGGCGCCGTACCTGCTCTGGGTGTCGGCGACGGTTCCCTCCAGAGACGCTTTCTGCGGGGAGGGAGGGGGGACACACCGCGTCAGCAGATCGACGGACTTCATCAGGACTCACCGGCAAACAGAATGAAACCCACCATGCTGAGCTGAGCCTGGAGCTCGATCTCCAGACTCTGCAGCGAGCGTTTGACCTCCGTGACCTCCGAGCGGGACGACTGCAGCGTCTCTGTGCTCACGGAAACTTGCTTGTTGAGCTCCTCAGACTGAAAAAAAACCAAGTCAGAAAACACGTCAGAAACAATTCGAGTGCATTAAAACTGTTGGTGAATCAACCTGTACGCAGACGACTCCACGTCGCTCTGATCTCACTCACTTCTGTATTTTTATCTCATTCAATTGACTCAGTCTTGACTTAGTGGGATTTAAAATATATATAAATATTGTTATTGTTTACTGCGTATACAAAACAAATTCTACTTTAAATCAAATTTTGAGAAACAAAGAGAAAAATGTTGACTTAAAAATCAAAAACACTTCCATTTTTATCCTGTTATAATTCTGACTTTAAAATCAATCACCAGGTTATTTATCCGTCTTTATTTTGACGGACAGGTGAAGCGGGCTCACTTTGGACTGGAACCAGGACTCCAGGTCTCGGCGGTTCTTGGTGGCGATGTTCTCGTAGTGCTCTCTGATTCCGGCCATGACGTTGGACAGGTCCTCTTGGGGGGGGGCGTCCACCTCCACGTTCACCTGCCCGCTCATCTGGGTCCTCAGAGACAGCAGGTCCTGCAGGGGGGAGGAGGGTCATCAATAACCGCGATCAGAAGCTAATTGACGATGACGATCAGAAGCTTTTAGTTTGATTACGTTTATATAAATCTAAACGCAAGTTATCTGCTTTTTATTTTGAATTCAAAATGTGACTTTTGACATTTTACACATTTAAAAACATTTTTTTTATTCATTTCCTGTAAACGTGTGTTTTGGATTTTCACCTCCTCGTGGTTCCTCTTCAGCTGGATGAGCTCCTCCCTCAGCGCCTCGATCTCCATCTCCAGGTCGGAGCGTCCCAGCGTCAGGTTGTCCAGGACCCTCTTCAGCCCGCTGATGTCGGCCTCCACGCTCTGACGCATCGCCAGCTCGTTCTCGTACCTGTTGGCGGATCGGCGGCACCGTTAGCTTCACACCGAACGCAGGTTCGCAGACACGGTTCAAAGTTTCTCTGACGGGGCCACCAGGTCTCATTGGAGACGTCGGATTAAAACAAGACTTTCACTGCTTGATATTATTGACACAACTAGTTTTATTCGATTAAACTGAGCGCTGCAAAGAAAACAGTCGTTTGAGGTCGTGAGTCGTTGATTTGAGAGGTTTTTCAGATCAGAAAACATTCATATGTGTTATTTTAATATGAACAAACAAGCTTATTTGATCTTATTTTAGCTTAATTTAACTTAGCTTAGCGTAAAGACTGGACAACATGTTTAAGTGCTCGTAGACTCACTTAACTCTGAAGTCGTCAGTAGCCAGCTTGGCGTTATCGATGGCCAGGTACAGAGATCCGTTACTGTGGGTGGCGTGTAAGAGCTGAAAACAAGGGAAGGACAGGTTTCAACCTTTTTAATGATTCAAACATTTTAAAAGTTTTATTTCATACACTGCAGACGCCGGGTGAAGCTGCAGCTTGATCTCCTGCTGCAGAACTGAAGGTAAAAATATGGAAATGTTCAGGATGTAAATCAGCGGCCCAGGTACGTTCAGGGTGTGGCTGCACCTGCAGGAAGCAACACACCTGCAGGACATAACACACACCTGCAGGACATAACACACACCTGCAGGACATAACACACACCTGCAGGACATAACACACACCTGCAGGACATAACACACACCTGCAGGACATAACACACACCTGCAGGACATAACACACACCTGCAGGACATAACACACACCTGCGGGCCTTTCAGACAACCTTTGTGTGCAAACCAACGGAGCAGCTTTGGTTCCTTCCTGCCTCACCACCTCACACCTGGAGTCTGCACCGATGACTCAAACAGAACCAGAACCGGGTCTCACCTGGTCCTGCAGGTCGCTGATCACGACCTTGTATGCGCCCCAGTCGTTGCCCTCCGGTTTGGTCTTCTTCTCCAGGAACTGGCGGATCTTCAGCTCCAGGTCGCCGTTGGCGGCCTCCAGCTTGCGGACCTTCTCCAGGTAGGTGGCCAGCCGGTCGTTCAGGTTCTGCATGGCCATCTTCTTGTTGTCCGAGATGTCCACGGCGTCAGACAGATTGAAGCCTCCAGCGGACGACGCGCCTGTGCCGGCGGCGGAGAAGCTCCTGGGGGCGCTCATGGCGGAGATGCGGACCCCGGTGCCTCCGGCGCCGGCGTACACGCTGGGGGCCCGCATGGAGCCCAGGCGGCTCCCAGAGGAGTAGGCGATGGAGCGGTTGTAGGAGGTCATGGTGGAGGTTCACCTGCTGTGTATGGAGACCAGAAGAGAGTGCCGGGGAGGGACGGACGGAGAGGCTTTTATCTCTCCTGGAGGTGGGGGAGGGGCCCAGGTGCAGCCCCCTCCCCTACCCATCCCTCCAGGTACAGCCCCCTCACCCATCCACCCCTCCAGGTACAGCCCCCTCACCCACCCACCCACCCACCCATCCACCCCTCCAGGCACAGCCCCCTCACCCACCCACCCACCCATCCACCCCTCCAAGTACAGCTCCCTCCCCTACCCCCACTTGCCTCGTGGCAGCGGGGCGACAAACAGAACCAATAAACCACCGCAGGAATCTGAAGCATGTCTGTGGTGTCAGTTTATCTCAGCCTCCGGCAGCTCTGTGGACCAGAAACACTCAGGTGAGTACCAATCTGTGACCTGACGGGACATGTAGCAATCTTTATCTATCTTTAGTCATCTTTATTTATCTTTAAACCCCGTCCTCCCCCGTCCCCTCCTTCATGTCCCAACATGTCCACCGGTCCTCGTCCTGTTTCGGGCCCCGCAGGTGTGCACACAGCTTCTCCTCTCTGCTCTCGTATTGTGAAACCAAACAATGGAAGCGTGTGTGTCAGCTCCTTGTTTACACACCGGCAGGAGTTTCCTGTGGAGCTGGTTTACTGCTGAGGAGGGAAGTGATGTTCGAACCCGTTAAACACACGAGTCAGCAGTCGGGACGGTTTCTGATGAAGACACGAAGATAACAAACAAGAAACTGGCTAAATATAACTAAATATAACTGTAAAAATTCCTGAATGACACTTCAGCTTTGGGCTGAATGAGGTTATGAAACATGTTTGAAACCAGATTCCCTGTCGATCATCTTTAATGGAAGGAACCTGAACGGACTTCAATCGGCTACACGTAGAAATATAAAAGTTTAAAAAAAGTCTCTGGACATGAGGGACAAGGCTGAAAACCAATATTGGATAGTGGTGATCTTCGGGCCCTCAGGCAGAACTGCATTAAAAACAGACTATTCTGGAGTGGAAATCACTGGATGGGCTCAGGAACACTTCTGAAAAGCATCGTCTGTGAACAAAGTTAAAACTCTACAAAGAAGAAACCATACAGTGTTATAAAAAGAAGAGCTGATGCAGCATAGTGGTAGACATGACCCAACTTTTTTATTAAATGTGTTGCTGCCATCAAAAATAAGCTGATTTTATTTATAAAACAATAAAATTTCTCCGTTTCAGAGTTCAAACTTTTTTGAAAACAACTTTGTAAATAAATAAAACATCCTAAACGTTTCATTTGATGAAGGACATCCACCATGTTTGGACCAAAGTGTCCTCAACACTGTATGCAACAGATCGGCACACTTTGGATGAAGGTCTTTTAAATCTGAGACGTTAAATCTTCACGGTAAGTGAATATTTTCAGAGTCTGGATGATGTTTTTGTTCACCAGCTGTAATATCTGACAGATGGATTAAAACAGTTTATTTGGAGGTTTGTGGAGAAGTCATCCTGTGTAACCGTCACATCTGTTATCTTCCCACTGTGGATACCTTTTCCTTTGATTGTAGAGATATTTCTACTTTATTGTGATTATTCCCCTCCGATCCTGAGTTTCTATCCCTAAACCTCAGGATTAATGAAGTCTTATCTCAGATTCACCCCCACCGGCAGCTTTAATCTGTTTTTACAAGCCGCTGCTCCAAACTGGGAGTGGCACCGACACTACAGGCAAATCTGTGGCTGAGCGTCGCCATGGTTACCTGGCCTCTTTTTAACAGTGGTGTAACAGTGAGTCGGAAAGTGAAAGATTAACTCCGACTGGCTGCAGCTTTTACAGACAGAAGAGTTTTTTTTTTTTTTTTTAATCTTTATGAGGAATGTGTTTTTTATTTAACCACGATGACATCACAGGATGTGGACACTCAGCAGGGTGGAAACAAAAGACAAAAGACACAAACAAAAGGTTTCAGGTGGTGCTGGGTCAAAAACATTAACTGGATATATAAAAGTGCCTTAAAGTGTAATACCACTGAGGGCCACTAGGGGCATTCTCAATAGACTCCATCTGTAATACCATGAGGACCAGTAGGGGCTGTCTCAATAGACTCCATCTGTAGTACCACTGAGGGCCACTAGGGGCTGTCCCCAAAAGACTCCATCTGTAGTACCACTGAGGACTACTAGGGGCTGTCCCCAATAGACTCCATCTGTAGTACCACTGAGGACTACTAGGGGCTGTCCCCAATAGACTCCATCTGTAGTACCACTGAGGACTACTAGGGGCTGTCTCCATAGACTCCATCTGTAATACCACTGACGGCAGCTAGGGGCTGTCATTAGATAAACTCCTTCTAATGAGTGTTTCCTCCTGGAAATAACTCATCATTCATTACATATTCAGACTCAAACACAGATATGTTTGGGGGCGGGGCTGTTTAATTGACAGGCCTGTGGTGCAGTCAGGTTTCCAGTATAAGTGGGCACCAAAACAACAATATTGATGTTAAAGTCATTTCGTGTTGCAGATATCTACTGAAGTTAGCATGCTAACCGGCTAGCACTGGCCTGGCCTGTCTTGTAATACCACTCTGTACCACCAGATGGTACAAGGAGTCACTGCAGGGTAAAGTCTGCCTTCAGTCCAACATCAGAAGAAAAAGTAGTGTCTCCTAACTTCCTGTTCAAAGATGGCCGACTTTGAACTCAGGACATTTCTGTGAGTAAAACAGCTGCTCATGAAAAGGTAAATTATCTGAAGGGACTTCTTTCCGTTCTTAAAAGACATCGTCCATGTTTGGCTGAATTCTTTTCTTTTTCCATCGACATGCTTCCTCTTAACCGACCACTTCTTCGTGTCTATAAGAGCATGCATGTCTTGAAGTTTTCTTCATGGGCTGATAAATTTATCCAAACTAGCTGCTTAACTTAGAAACCAAAAGTAAAGTAAAGTTCAACTGATACTGATCTTTATATATTCACTTTTTTTGGACCTGCTTCTGTTACACTTCAGAGAAAAGGCTTATATTTTGACGCAGACAAAATAAAATTTAAATCTTAAGACTTATTTTAAAATATTCTATGCTTTAGTCTTTGTCATCTTCAAAGATTTATTTTCAAAATACTCAAAAAGTTCAAGCGAATCTCTATTCTTTTATTTTGAAATATTTCATTCACTGAACCCCTTAATTGCGCTGTTCTTGTTGCACCACCTGGTGATCACATGAGGAACTGCGGCCTGGATATTTGAGTTAAAACAGAAGACTCAGCAGACGTTTTATTTCGTAAGCACCTCAGCAGACTTTTATTTGCGTGTTGGTTTCTGTGAGAGCGCCCCTTGCTGGAGAGCTCACATTTCTTGGTTGATGGTTTCTGTGGAGGAGCTCACCACCTTCCCATCGACCATCTCCTCGATGATGACGATCTGTTTTTTGGTGGTGGTGGTGGTGGAGGAGGAGGAGCTGGCGGAGGCGGAGACGGAGGAGGCCGAGGAGACGGAGACACTGCAGGTGGAAACAAACAGAACGGATCGATACACATTTATTGATTAGATACAGACATTTATGACATTTAAAAAAGTTTTTTCCTGCAGTTTACTTTGAGAGTCCCATTTCAAGCATCAGAGACCAAAATACAAACTTTATTTATATGTAATTTATACATTTTTAAATATTTTAGTGGAAAACTGATCATTTACAGCAAAATAAGCGCTTCAAAATAAGTTTTCTTGAATAAGTTTTACTGCCAAACGGTGCTTTGACTTGAACAAATGACAATCCTAAATAAACCAATCTACATGTCAATTTTTATATGAAGTAAAAATGTTCATTAGTTTCATATTTTATAGAAAAATCTAAAATATTTACAGCTAATTAAACCAAAGATTTTACACCAAAATAACTATTATTATTATTATTTTATTTGTCTCTACGTGCTGCTTCTTTAAAATACGCTTTACTTTCTTACGTCTGCCGTTATACAGACGACTGTTCTTTCTGTGATATTTGAGATGATAAAAGTGTATTTTTGGCGACATTTGAGATGTTTCGTATGTGGAAACTAAACATGAAAAGATCTGTAATCGGACCCTATTGGTCTTTGGTACCCTGAAGGAATGAGACTTTGTTGAGTTTTCAGAGTTCAACTTTAAGCTCTCTGACCTGCCGCCGCCCTCTCCGTCCAGCAGCCGGCGGTACTCTGCGATCTCCATCTCCAGCCGGGTCTTGATGTCCAGCAGCGACTGGTACTCCATGGACTGCCGCTCCAGGTCGCTATTCAGTTGCCCCAGCTGCTCCTCCAGCATGCCCACCTGGTTCTGGTAACCCGCCAGCTGCATGGCGTAGCGGCCCTGGGTCTCAGCCAGCGTTCCCTCCAGTCCGGCTTTCTGCAGGAAACAAGAGAGGGGAGACGGTCTGTGAACAGCCTCAGAGAAGCGGCAGGTATAAAAACCTTTTCTGTGGTGCGGTGCGGTTCTGACCATGCTGAGCTGGGACTGCAGCTCAATCTCCAGACTCTGCAGCAGCCGCTTGACCTCGGTGATCTCTGACCGGGACGACTGGAGCGTTTCTGTGCTGACGGCGACTTCTTTGTTCAGTGTCTCCATCTGTTTGGAGGAATAACGACATCGCGGTCACAACACGTTTTTATTTCTTCAGGGTCGCTGCTCCCGATTTTCTACCAGTCTGCGACTCGTTCGGTAACTGTTGTGATATTTGAGTCTGTCCGTACCTTGGTCTGGAACCAGGCATCAAGGTCTTTGCGGTTCTTGCTGGCGACGGTCTCGTAGTGCTCCCTGATCTCCTCCAAGATCTTATTCAGGTCTTGCTGAGGGGCCGCGTCCACCTCCACGTTCACCTGACCGCTCATCTGGGTCCGCATGGCCATCAGTTCCTGCAACAACGATACACGTTAAAAGGGTTCCGCTCCACCCGGACTCACCGACCCGACCCCAAACCTCCCTCATCGGACCCGAGAGCCCCCACACCTCCTCGTGGTTCTTTTTCAGGAAGATCAGCTCCTCCCTCAGGCCCTCGATCTGCATCTCCAGGTCGGTGCGGGCCAGAGTCAGCTCGTCCAGAATCCTCCTGAGCCCGGCGATGTCAGCCTCCACCGACTGACGCATGGCCAGCTCGTTCTCAAACCTGCAGCGGAACACAAAATGCTTAGTCCTCCGTCTGTTTTTACAAAAGTCAAACTGAAGACACAATGAAGTCAAACAGATGTTAATTGTTGATGATACATTTTCTAAATATGAATTAAACATCAACTGAAAGTTAAATCATGAACTGTCGACTCTTGAAAATATTTATTATATTATTTATTATATATTATAATTATTAGTATTTACCTTCACAAAGGAGTTTAACTTTGGTGTGTTTGTTTGTTTGTCTGTTGAGATGGCAGAAAAACTAGCGGCCTGATTCTTGTGAGAATTGGTGGAAGTGTGCTTCATTGGTTGAAGAACAACGCATTAAGATTTGGAGAAGATCCAAATCACGAGGCGGATTTACCGTTTATTTTCACATTGTGAGGTTGTGACCAAACATAGGCCATTCTCGAAATACGATGACTCGGCATTCACAGGAGTTACAGGAGGTCTGCGCTCTCTGATTTGGTATAAAACTCCTCCAAGTGTTTTTTTTTAACACATTAAAACAGATAAATGAAGAATAATAAATAAATCTACTCACTTGAGTCTGAAGTCATCTGAAGCAAGCTTGGCGTTGTCGATGGAGAGGTATATGCCGCCGTTGACTTGGGTGGCTTGCTGGATCTGGAAGATGATTTTCAAACCAATGTTTAAATATTCTGACAAATCAACATGACGACATCATGAAATATTATATAACCTACATTTCCACAGTTTTCTGATTGTTGAGTTTCAGTGCTGAGTGTAGATTTGAATTCATGAGTAACCGATGACTGATTGTTTCCAACGTTTCTCAGAGATAATAATAAACTGTTTAGTTCTCAGAGTCAGTTTACATGATGTCAAGTCGGATGAAACCCGACAGACTGTTGGTGGTCACATGACTGAGCCTACCTTCCCCTGCAGATCTGCGATGGTGGCGTAGAAGCCGCTGTAGTCTCTGGCGGAGGGGGAGGACTTGGACTCCAGGAACTGCCGGATCTTCAGCTCCAGGTCGCCGTTGGCGGCCTCCAGCTTGCGCACCTTCTCCAGATAGGTGGACAGCCGGTCGTTCAGGTTCTGCATGGTGCCCTTCTCGTTGCTGGAAATGTCCATGCTGTCGGAGCCCCCGAACCCGCCGCCGCCACCGCCGCCACCGCCACCTGCGCCGCTGCTGAAGCTGAAGCTGTAGGCAGCTCTGCCGCCGCCTCCACCACCGCCGCCGCCACCGCCGCCGCCACCACCATACATGGACATGGAGGAGCCAGCGCTGGACATCCTGGCGCCTCCGATGGCGCCGTACATGGACCTGCTGCTGCCCATGTACGCTCCACCGCCGACGGAGCGCGAGCTTCTGTTCATGGACATCATGGTGTCTGCTGAGGAGGTGAAGGAGGCCGTCTGTCTGCTTCAGCTGCAGAGGAGAGAATGAGGAGCCTCGAGAGCGGCTGAGCTTTATACTGTTAGATGGCTAGTGAGGAGGAGGAGGAGGAGGAGGAGGTGGAGGAAGGCGAGCTCCAGTTCGTGTCAAATCTGGGAGGAGATACCTGTCCTACTTCCAGTCATATATCGCTCCAATGACTTAATGGGTTTTGGGTGTGTCTCAGGAACGTGGAATTCACTGATTATCTGCACAAAGAGATACAGAGTCTTTGTCATGCCAACTTTCACTCCTCATCAGAGCAGATTAAGGTGTCGGTGGGGCCAGTTCAGGCACATATGACATTTACCTACAACCTCTGATTTTCCCACCAGGCAATAAAAAAAACCTCCTCCGATCCACCATCCTGCTGTGTTGGGAAACTCCTGACAGCTGCGTTAAACAGAAGCAGCAATAAAAGAACGAGGAGCGGCTCATTGCTCGGTCTGTAGACCCAAGGTACAGTTCAAACTGGAGGGCCAAAGATCCAATAAAGACTTTAAACAAGCCGCAGAGCTCAAGAGATGAATCAGCCGATCACGTTGGAAACACAAAATGCTGTCTGAGAACAGGAAGTCTCGAGTCTGAAGAGTTTCTGCTGCAGAACGAGGAATGTTCAAAGACGCCAGAACAATCCAACATTCAGAACCCAGACTGTCACGGTACCTCGATGTCACCAGACCAGATTCTCTGAGTTGATAATATCCAGTCTCTTCGTTGATGACTGATTCTGGTCGTTGCAACGTACCGGACATAGATAATTAAGGAACCATTGGAGCAGCTTTTAACCAATCAGTACCGACCATCATATGCTCCGAAACCTTCGGTGCCATCCGACAACCGAACCAGCATCCCATTAGTGTGGTAGAAACAGATTCAGTACGTCCCAGTACACAGTCGGTAGATTGTCGCGTTACAGATCACGATGGATGTGACCGAGAGGGTCCAAATTCAAGACCCATTTTTAGATTCGACTTTATTAATCCCACAGTGGGTAAATTTAGTCGTCACAGCAGCATAGAAAAACAAAAAAGGTGCATACAATATGACAACATTTGCAAATGCGTATAAAATATAAGAAATAACATGAATAAAAATGAATAAAAAATATTTTGATAAAGTAGTATTTCCCAGCTGTAGTCATACGAGCAGCTGAAGGACGCACTGAAAGTAAAAAGTTAATTTAAAGTGTAAACAATAGAGACCGTCAGTCCGATGTCGGTAAATGACCGTTACCGACGCTGCAGACTTCTGCTTCACCGCCTCGATATTTTTTAGTGTTGCTATAATTGCTCGTATCCAAAGAGCAACCGGCCGTGACGTGAACGTTATGAAGCTTCCAGTTCAGATTCTGTCCGTCACCATCTTTGCTAGTTTGGAGTGGTTTGGAGCAGGAAGTGACCATATTTGGAAGAGCTGGGGGAGGAGCCAGCGGTGGATCTGACTGATCTGATTGGAAACCCGACGATACTACGTCCCGCCCACCAATAGCTGGAACCCCGATTGGACCACAGGCCTGTCAATCAAACAGACACGCCCCCAAAAACAGGTCTTCTTGAATCTTCTTTTCTAATGAATGAGGGATTATTTTCAGATTGACCTCCAGAAAACTAATAAGAAGGAGTGACTTTAGCTAACAACACCGAGATAACTGCTGGAGACATTTTATTGACTTTGTATTTGATGAGAGAAGTTGAATGGGAGTCTATGGAGCCGGAGGCTTTTTGGAGCCGACCTCTAGTGGCACACGGTGGTATTGCAGCTTAAGACACTTCTGCGTCGGCCTCATTTTTCAGACCCAGAAGCTACGAACACTTTTATGTCCAGTTTATGCTCGTATCACTTCATCCGCCACTGTTAGAACTATGTCAACATCACCGACGTAACCACACCCACTGGTCCCTGATTGGTCTGCTCTCCAGAGTGGCTGAGCGAACCTTAATGCAAACAGAGTTCCTAGATCGTGAAATGATAATGATAAACAAAAATGAACAGATAATAAATAGATAATAAACAGAGTGTATCAGTGAAGCTTCAGGTATTGATTAGCTCATAAATACGTGTGATAAAGTTTTTCTATTTGACACTTCATTGATCTGGTCGTCTCTTGTTCGTCTATGTTCCTCAATAACTTCAAGTTATAAAGTTTTCTCATCAATTTAATGAACGAGGCCTGTGAAGCCTTAATATCATTATGTCTAACGTGTTGTGACATGTCCTTGTATAACAGAATGATTTACATGACAGTCTCAGTCGTTGCCAGCAGGCCGATTAATGAGAACCGAACTGCAGCGTCGATCAAGTTTAATGATTTCTGTTGTTTTTTGGGTGTAGCTGCTCAGTCGGTGCTGCAGGCGCATTCCCATCACCTGCTGCTGCTGCAGAGGAACCGACAGGAATGTACAACACTTGGTGTCGCTGCATGTCAGAGGAATCACAGCGACAGGTTTGTTGGTTGAAGAGGCGGTGAAACCTTTCCTCTGTTCAGGTCAGAGCTGACAGAATTGATAAAAGCAAAAAGTGGAGCAGAATATTCTCCGTTTGAAGATACGCTGCATTCATGTGACTGTTCGTGGACCGATCTCACTGTCACCGCGCTTGCTCGACTCCCGCAACGTTTTTAAGAGAAAGTTGAAAACG
Organism: Brachyistius frenatus; assembly: GCF_029030835.1. Lineage (NCBI taxonomy): Eukaryota > Metazoa > Chordata > Actinopteri > Embiotocidae > Brachyistius > Brachyistius frenatus. Next base: position 951,676 of record NW_027210750.1, read on the forward strand.
TTCTTTACAGCTGCTCAAATTTGATTGATTCCTTTTTACTGACTTATTTCTCCACCTGTGTTCTGATCACAGACTGGATATAAAAGTGTTCGTAGCGTCCATGTCTGAAAAATGAGGCCTATGCAGAAGTATCTTAAGCTGCAATGCCACCAAGCGCCACTAGAGGTCGGCTCCAAAAAGCCTCCGGCTCCATAGACTCCCATTCAACTTCTCTCATCAAATCCAAAGTCAATAAAATATCTCCAGCAGTTATCTCGGTGTTGTTAGCTTCTCCCTCCTCCTCTTCCCCCTCCCCCTCCAGTCACCTCAGGCCTCTCTCTTCTCTCTCTACCTTCTTCAGTTGTTCACTCTGCTGTCTCCTCTTCCTCTCATTCAAACTTTTTATCATCATCTGATTTTCAACCTTAAACTCTTCGATCAGTTCTTTGTTTAATTTGTTTTGTAAAATTTTCATCACGACTTAACGAAGAAGTTCAGTCGGCGACGTTTCGCTTCAGGTTTAAAGCTGCAGTGTTTCTGTTCAGGACCATCTGATTAAATATCATATTCATCATGATGTCCTACAGAACTTGTAGTTTTTCATAGCTTCTGAGGAGTCAGATGATTTTAGGACCTTGAAAAGCTGCTGAATAGAAACTGACGAAGGCTCGGCTTGTCTTTGTTTCAGCTGCAGCGTCAGCAGTCGGAGCTGCACAGATTGTTCCCGCCTCTCGTCTTTCACCTGCTCAGTGTTTTTACCATAAAAGGAAATGTCAAGGTGCTCTCACCTGCAGGTGAAGGGAAACAGTGAACAGTCTATTGACTGCAGGAGTTCATTTCAACTGAACATGGAGAGGTTTTAAAAACTCCTAAAGGAACCGACGAGTTCAAAATATTAAAAGAAAAAAGTAAAAGTAAATAAAATGAACAAGAAAAAAAGTTCAGAGGAAAAACGAAAGATTTAAAAAGACATGAATATGTTTAAATGCGCTGCTTTTAAAAACTGGTCAAATTTGAATGGAGTTTGGTGGGCAGATTCTTTTATTTTGTTTTATTTCACATGAATGACTTCTGTTTGTCTGCTTTAAAATAAAAAAGAATAAAAGATGTTTACAATAAAATAGATGTTTGTATTTGTCAACTGATCAGTGCCACCAAACTCTGTTATATTTTTCCAAACTGTAGTGAAACCCATCTGAGCTCCATTAAATCATCTTCAACAAACCTTAAACGGCTTGTTTGCAGAGCTTGTACTGGGTTTGTTCTTTGTGAATCTTTAAGCTTTTAATTTCTTTACTGATACTTAAAACTACTTTAAATAAAGTCGCTCCTGTTGTAGTTGGTCCTTACCCAGGCGGTCAGGTGTGTTGTCGGCACGGCAACTATAACTGGGCTGGTTGTAGCTGTCAAGGATTGATCGATTAAAAGGGCATATTAAACTCAGGTATGTGACGAAGGCTCAGCTCCAACAAGCCTCTGGGAAATATCTGAAATAACAGTCAGGTTCTTGCCTGCAGGAACACACACACACACACACACACACACACACACACACACACACACACACACACACACACACACACACACACACACACACACACACACACACACACACACACACACACACACACCCTCTTCTTCTGTGGTTTTATAACAGATTTGGAGAAGTAGTTTTAACATGCACACAATCATGGGATGTATGAGGCAGATTATTCTCATCAGAGTGAGAGCAGTACTTCATTAGAAACATTTAAGCATCTTTCCACCAAAGTTTATTTTACCAAATTTTAATAAAAAACTTTCCATTTTTTTAATCTTCTCTGCTAAAATGAAAGAATTAAGTCGTGTTTGTTTGTAAAAAAAGAAAAAAGATGAAGGTGATATCAGGAATACTATGAGGCTAAATGTATGTGAACACCCAGTGAAAGGGCACCTTAATGCATACAGTAGTACTTTAAATAGCTGTGTCAACTGTTCCTGTTTGAAGATTATAATCCCCCTGAAGCTGCAAAGTTCCTGTGTTCATGTTAACGGTAGAACATGTTTAGAAGCATTAACTTTTCATCTGTGATCTTCATTTCAGAATATTTTCATCCAAGCAAAACCAGGAGTTCATCAGGAAATTTAAACATGTTCTCTGTTTTAGAAACCAGCATCTTTCCACCAGACTCCATTCAGATTTTGTAAAATTTTAGTTCCAGTGCATTAAAGCAGGTTAACTCTGCATGATCCCCCACACATTGTGTGTTTTTATGTATTTAATAATTTGTGTATTTATATTCATATATATGTCAGTTATTAATGCTTTTAGTTTGATGTAAAGGAGGTGTATGAAGTGGTTCAGTGAGCTGCAGTATTAACGTGCTGCTGACAGGACGGACCAGTTTCACTGAACTTTAACTGCTGCCAAACGGCTATCAATCATCCACGCCCACCTGTCAGCCAAGCCTTGTACCAGATTTTCTCTAAAGGCTCTCACTTTTCTTCCAGAAGTGTATTCACTTTCTAAAATGTCCTCACTTTCTCAAAGTGTCCTTACTTTGCAGAAATGTCTTCCCTCTGCAGAAATATCCTCACTTTTTTTAAATGTCCTCATTTACTTAAAGTGTCCTCACTTTGTAGAAATGTCCTCACTTTGTAGAAATGTCCTCACTTTGCAGAAATGTCCACACTTTGCAGAAATGTCCTCACTTTCTTAAAGTGTCCTTACTTTGCAGAAATGTCCCTCAATTTCTAGAAATGTTCAAACTTTGAAGACATGTCCTCACTTTCTTAAAATATCCTCACTTTCTTAGTGTCCTCACTTTGCAGAAATGTCCCTCAATTTCTAGAAATGTCCACACTCTGCAGAAATGTCCTTACTTTGCAGAAATGTCCTCCCTCTGCAGAAATATCCTCCCTTTTTTTAAATGTCCTCACTTTGCAGAAATGTCCTCCTTCTGCAGAAATGTCCTCACTTTCGAGAAATATCCTCAATTTGCAGACATGTCCTCACTTTCTTAAAATATCCTCACTTTCTTAGTGTTCTCACTTTGCAGAAATGTCCCTCAATTTCTAGAAATGTCCACACTTTGCAGAAATGTCCTCACTTTCTTAAAATATCCTCACTTTCAAGAAATGTCCTCCCTCTGCAGAAATGTCCTCACTTTCTTAAAATATCCTCACTTTCTTAAAGTGTCCTTACTTTGCAGAAATGTCCTCCCTCTGCAGAAATATCCTCACTTTCTTAAAATGTCCTCATTTACTTAAAGTGTCCTAACTTTCTAGAAATGTCCTCCGTTTTCAGAAATGTCCTCACTTTCTTAAAATGTTCTCACTTTCTAGAAATGTCCTCACTTTGCAGAAATGTCCTGCCTCTGCAGAAATGTCCTCACTTTCTTAAAATATCCTCACTTTCTTAAAGTGTCCTCACTTTGCAGAAATGTCCTCCCTCTGCAGAAATATCCTCACTTTACACGTCTTCCCAGTTCAGTGGACTGGTCTTCACAGCGTCCTGATGGGGACGGACTGGAATGCTGACAGCTGGTTCAACATCTGCAGGACAGACTGAAGCCAGACAAATGTTCTACTGCAGGAGGCGCTGTGTCCTCCCCATGTCCTACAGGAGACAGGCTGCAGGGGTGCTCTGTCCTCTACATGTCCCACAGGAGACAGTCTGCAGGGGGTGCTCTGGCCTCCACATGTCCTACAAGAGACAAGCTGCAGGGGGCGCTCTGGCCTCCACATGTCCTACAAGAGACAAGCTGCAGGGGGCGCTCTGTCCTCTACATGTCCCGCAGGAGACAGGCTGCAGGGGGCGCTGTGTCCTCCCCATGTCCTACAGGAAACAGGCTGCAGGAGGCACTCTGTCCCCCCCACATGTCTTGCAGGAGGCAGACTATATGTTACATTTGTCTTCTACAGACTCTAACACACCAGAGTTGAAACTCCCAGCCAGTCAGCTGAGTTTTGGGCCTCTGACGCCCCCCGGTGGTCAGACTGGAACCGACACCACAGCTGCAGGGAAGCCCCGCCCACCTGCACCCACCAAATGTACCTGCACCAGGTGAGGCAACATGGCCGTCTGCATACATTACACGTGATTCTTTAACAAAAGTCCGTAACCATGGAAACATCTTAGTGACCAAATCATTAATTATTAGAAAAATGATTAGTTTATATCCAAATTACTGATTTATTGATTGGTAAATATCCACTTTAATGACACTTTTGTTTATAATCTAATGTTGTTTATGATTTATTTAAAGTCTTGCAAGAAGCAAACTGGACATAGATTATGTATCATCTTTATTTTCAGACCCAAATGTACACAACAAAAGTTCAGCTGCAGGTTTTCAGACAGAAGCACGGAGAAGGCTGAAGGCTGAAGGAGGTGACGGCGATACAGAGAAAACAAATGCTTAAACTAGATTAAAAAAAAAAAATCAGCATTTGGACAGAACAAGAAGAAATTAAAATGCAGAATAGCTCAGAAAATTGATCAATTAATGTAAAACTAGGAAGAAAATAAAAATCAGCTGCTGATTATGATGTTAGATTTCAAGTAAAGACAGTTTATTCCAGATGTTATTCAATAAAATCTAAAAATCAAACAATAACTGCTGGTTTTATATTGTATTCATCAGTGGTGGAAAAATACTGACGTACCGTTTTAAGGTACTTTTTTATACTTCATTATATTTTAGAGGGAAATGTACTTTAACTTAATCACTTTGGTTATGGGTTTAATTTCAGATCAATACTTATATATATTAAAAAAAAAAAGAAGCTGTTATAACCACATCTGTGGGACACGACCTCATATTTAATCATTAAACATTTCAAATGGTTTCTTTTCATAAAATATTTGAAGCCCAACAAGGTGAAAATAGCCATTATTTTGTTTGTTTACATGAACCCAGCAGCCTTATAGCTCACTGTCGGACAGATAGCCAATCAGAGACGCATGATGTCATCCAGAGCCTCAGGTTCGGCGCTCGTGACCCCGACACCTGTGGTGAGCCACCGCTGGACGAGAGGCGATGTCGCTGTAGGGTCAGAGAAAGATTCATCTTTATTTTATTTTTCACTTTAACGACACAGTTAGCTATTTTTATTTCACGTGTTTTCATAGTTTGTTTTTTGTGTTTATATACTTTATATCAAACGTTAACTAAAACATATCAGAGAGACCTCATATTTCGTACGACCACTGGAGGCCGCTGTCAGAAAAACATAGACACTTTAATTCCTTTAAACATACATAAAGATTGATGTATTTAGGCACTGAAACAACTTGGTTCGGATTAGGGCAACATCATTTGTGTTGAAAGATGGTCTTCGTTGTCATGGTTACAATAAAAAAATAGGTGGTTGAGGTTAAAAGAAATGAACAGCAATTTCCCGTGTTAAACATCCATCCACCCTGAACTCCTCCATAAGCTAACATTTTAGCTCTACAACTAGTTACCTAATTACTAGTTAATTAGTCACCCAACTTCCTCCTTTGCTCCGGTCATAATTTCTACGGCCATCAGAGGGTGCTGAAATGTGTTTGCTGAAATTAAATTAACTCTTGCCGGACAAAACCCAACAATAAGCGATTTATATATTTTTTTAAGCCCTTATCTTTATTGACAAGGTATTATGATTAATAATAATGAATTGCATCGAGGTGCATATGGTTCTCAATCTTTGAGGACGAGTGTAACAAATCCTGTCGAAAAGATGGAGAGTGTTAAGAGGGAAAATATGTCTCATGTCACGCAGCGGCTCTCACCTGCAGCCTGTTGTTGTTGTTGTTGTTTTTGGGATCTCCGGGTCTCCTGACTCCTCTCCCTCCCTGCTGCTGAGATCGACAGCGCCGCCATCTTACAAACGCTGATTCTCTCCTTGTTTCCCCCGGTTCCGCTGCCGGTACTTCTGATTGGCCGGTTGCTGCTGCTGATGACCCGCCCCCCTGTGCTGTTGGTCCTCCCCGACCCCGGCGAGCCGCTGATACGTCCTCCAGCTTGGCCGCTGATTCTGTCACTGCTGCCCGCACCGCTGACTTTGGAGCCGCTCCCGGCGCTGCTAATTCGATTCCCTCCTGCTGCTGAGTTGCTCAGCCAGCCGCCGCTCCCCCCACTGACACCCACCCTCGTCCCGGGGCTCGGGGCTCTTTGGCCACCGGTTGGCTTCCCTCCCGACTGCCACCCTGCACCCTCCGCGCTGCTCTTGCGTCCGCTCCCGGAGCTGTAAACCGGCTTCCATTCGCCACTGCCGGCACCGGCGTATCTCCCGGACCTGCTCATCGCGTGGCTCCCGGGAGAGCCGCTGAGCATGCCGCCGCTACCCGAGCTACTCAACTTCCCGCCGCTTCCCACGCTGCTGCTGCGCCTGACAACGCTGCCCGAGCTCAGGTTCCCACCGCTGCCGGCTCGACTCAGTCTTGTTCCGCTGCTTGAGTAGCTACCCGGAGGACTGAGCACCCTCTCTGTGCTCCCACCGCTACTCGAACGTCCGCTACTTGCACCGTAAACCCTCCACTCCCCACTCCCTCCGCTGCTAAACCTCCCTCCTGCTGGGCTTGTGGTGCGTTGCAGGGCCAATGACAGGGATTGGTCTCTCGGTGCACTGGGTAAGCTAGCACTGCTCATGCGTCCAGCACTCCCACCATAAACCCTCCACTCCCCACTGCCTCTGCTGCTGAACCTCCCTGATCCTGGTGGGCTTGTCGGCAGGTTCATGGCTGCTGACGGATACTCTTTGCTCTCCCTGTTGGGGAGACTATCACTCTTACCTCCAACACTGCCCCCATAAACCCTCCACTCCCCACTCCCTCTCCTGCCAAATCTCCCTGACTCTGGAGGGCTTGTTGCACATTTTATGTCCACCGATCGACTCTCGTGATTCCCCTCGCTGGAAAACTTAGCGCCCCCATCCAGGCTGCCTTTACGTCTGAGACTGCCACCGTACACGATCCACTCCCCACTTCCACACCTGCCCGTTTCTGTTTGGCCTGTTGCGGGAAGCGTTGCCACTGACGGGTTTTGTTTACTCGCTGCGCTGGGTGAGCTGGTACTTGTACGTCCCGAACTGCTACCATAGACCATCCAGTCCCCGCTGCCCCGCCTGAATCTTCCCTGCACCCCTGCTGTAGCAGCTTGTTCCCCACCGCTAGTTGAACCACTGGTGCCAGCGGTCATACTTTCCCTGTTACCCGGTTTGTTGACAGCTCGCCAGTCACCGCTTCTCCATCCAATTCCATCACTGTCCTTACTGGCGCTCTGGTTTTTGTCCCCTGAGCCACACCTGTCACCTGAAGTCTGAAAATCTTTTTTATCTTTAATGCCACTTGTAGTTTCATATCTGTCTCTGGAATCTCTCGCACTTTTATGATACAGACCTCCAAAACCAAGCTGCTCCTCTCTGTCCGCTATGACGCTACGACCAGCTGGACTTCCAGACTTCGAACCTTCGTGACCGCTGCTCACCTGAAGGCCGCCGGTTGGTCTAGAACCGGTGTTTGCACCATTCAGAGAAACTTTTCTTGCTTCGTTGGCTTCAAGTGGTCTAACATAGTCTCCATCTCTCTTCGACATGATGACTTTTGTACTTCTGCCCTCTTCTGGAAAAACTCGATTGCTACTAAACAATAACGACTGGCCTTCCTCTTTTGTCGACAGAATATATTTCTCAACTGGTCTTACGTGTGCATTTGCCTCAGTTAGACTTGGGCATGCTTCCTCATTTTCTTCTTCTTCTTCTTCTTCTTCTTCTTCTTCTTCTTCTTCTTCTTCTTCTTCTTCTTCTTCTTCTTCTTGTTTTTCTTCTTCTTCTTCATCACCATTTGGACACTCTTTAACCTCAACTGGACTCAAACACGAGCCATTTGGACTGAGATACATTTCAGGGTAAGTTGGACTCAGAGGCAAATCAGGACTTCTGATGTGGTCTTCCAGATCAACTGGGCAAAAAACGTGATCGGTCATGCTAATTAACATCTCTGTCTCAACTGGACTCTGACATATTTCTGGACTCAAGCTGTTGACTGGCGTCATTGGGCTGGTTGATACAGTGGCTTCTTTTGGACTCAGAAACTCTGTAGGGTCTGAGGATTTCAAAATTAGACTTGGAGGCATTTTTAACAGTTCCTGACCTTTGGGATCAAATATCTCTTCATCCGACTCTGTATGGTCGACCTTCAGCGTATTGACATCGCGGACCACCTCCACTTCATCCACTTCCTGCTTTAAAATTTCGGTACTTGAAGTTTTACTCTTCAGGTAGTCATTGCCATCTGGACTGCCAGGTGAAGCATTTGCAGTGCCGGACCCTGAGTCGGCATCTTCCTTGAGTTTGCTGAGTTCACTGTTGGACTCATCAGACAATGCCAAGCTCCGATCCAGTCTTGGAACAGGTAGCGTACCTTCGGATTCACTCCCCTTATTTTCTTCGCCCTTGTCGTTCATCATCAGGGTCTCGGCCTCAACTGCACTCAAATATGTGTCTGAGCCATTTGAGCTGAGGTACATCTCCGAGGCATTTGGACTCTTAAGTGAACTCTGACACATCTCTAGATCCAAGTACGTGACCGGCTTTGTCGGGCTAGTCGATAAATCAACTTCTTCTGAACTCAGAAGGTCAAACGAACTACAACCAACACCAGAATCTGTTGAACTTGTAGACAGTTTTGACTCCATTGTACTCAACAAGACCTCTCGACCTGCTAGATGGACCGTCTCATTATCTGACTCCACCTTTAGCTCGTTGGTATCATGGACTTCCTCCGCTTCTATCTTTAAAATCTCTGTACTTGTAGTCTTAATCTCAAGGTCGTCATTGCTGTCTGGGCTAACGGACCCTGAATGAGTCTCCTGGGACACCTCGGACAATGCAAAACTCTGGTCCAACCTCCGAACACCTTCTTCTTCATTATCTATCAGGGTTACCTCATCGAAGACTTCCCCCTGAGCAGGTGTGGACCTAGAAACATGAGATCCAGACACCCCGAAGGATGTTTGGACTTCTTCAGCTACATCCCTGACAGCTTCTGGTGGAGTCTCCAGCTCATAAAATCTAACCTCTGCAGGATGTTTGTTCTTAGCTTGGACAGAGCCTTTAGTGGGATCAATCTGAGCTAAAATCACAGCTTCCGTCTCCTTCTTTATCTCTGCAGCAGCAAGTTTAACAGGATCAGAAGTGGTCTCATGTGTTATGAAATGTGGTCTCTGCTTTACTTCTGGCTCCGGAGTGATGTTAGCAATCTCTACTTGAATGTTTGTCTCTGTTTTGGTGACCTGTGAACTAGCTTGTTTGGAAGTAAAAGTCTCTGATTTGGTTTGAGCCCCAACAATCGATGAATTCTGCAGTTCACTGTCTTTAGTGTGGACTCCGTCGTCCACAGAGCTTCTCTGTCTTTGGACCATCGTGGATTCTCTTCCAGTACCTTCGAGAAGAGCTCCCGTTCTCTGGTTTTCAGACTTTTGGAAGGACTGAGTCAGATTTGAGGTGTTAACCGATATTATTGGTAAGTTCTTTGCCTGTTTTCTGTGGACCCTGCATGACTGGACTGTGGTCACTGTCTCAGAGCGGGGCGCAACTAGCGGTGCTTGTCCAACTGCGTGCACATGACCTCTAGAAACTGTCTGGACCTCCATCGTCCTGAGATTTCCTCCCTGAACACGGACTGTTTTACCCGCAGTGATGTTTCTCCTGAATGTGGAGGGACTGGTTGCAACACAGACGGACATGGCTGCAGGCTTGGAGTTGAAGTGGAGACTTGAAACCCTATTAGGACATTAGAAAGACACACAAAAAAAAAAATCTAATACCTTTCTTAACTAGTTCCTCTCAAATAGGTTTTCTAGAAAGAACTGTATATATTTCTTTTTCTTTTTTGACAGAACCAGCTGATTTAGTCTTCACAGCTTGGTTCAGATTATATACGTTATAATTAAAACCCTTTTTCTAAATATTTGTGTCACCGTAACACCACATATGAACTTGTATATGTGATTATATTCTTTTCTAGCAGTAAAAGAGCTAAAGATGCCAAACCCCGGATGACCCTCATACCCCTGGTGGCTCAGTCCTTCCAGCAGCCTCCTGTAGTCCTGGATCTCGGACTCCAGGCAGCTCTTCACGTCCAGCAGGTTCTCGTGATCCGCAGCCTGCCGAGCCACAGCCAGCATCACCGAGTCCAGGTCGCTGTACAGACCGTCGGCTGTCTGGTGCAGGACCACCAGCTGCCCGGCGAACGAGTCCGTCTGCCCCCGACCAGAAGTCTCCAACATCTCCATCTGCAGACAGGAAGTCAAATCCACGGCTGTAAGTTCTGATCTTTTTTTTATTTGGAAGATTTAGAACTTGTTGGTCTTGATTTGGAACTTGTTAGTCTTGATTTGGAACTTGTTAGTCTTGACTTGGACGATGGGATATGAAAGCTTCTTGTTTTTATAGTAAGATGTTTATTGACATAGACACTAGCACTCTGACTCTGGAGGTTTTGGTGCTCTTGGTCGGGACTTGGACTTGTCCTGGGATCAGGTCTTGTTCTTTCGGAGTTTGGAACATTCAGAGTGCAGTTGGAGGAACAGCAGTTTAAACCCACCAGATTCTGCAGTTGTGTCAGCTCTTCAGTTAGACTGGCTGCTGTTCGCCTTCGCTCCTCCAGCTCAGCATGGTTGACCTCTGACCCCACTGTCAGGTCAAAGGTCACCTCGGGAGTACGCATCATGGACTCCTGAACACAAGACACCGGCTGAAATGTTGTTTACAACATTAAAATACACTCGAATCATTTCCAGTCCCCACTGATGTTTCCTGTATTTCAAAATAAGAGTTGGTCTACCTGAGTGTTGAACCAGGACTCGTTCCGGTACCGGTCAAACAGCGTCTCACTCGTCCATCTCAAGTGGTCCAGCTGTTGGATCAGATCTGATGACTCTGCAGTCTGCATCTCCACGGCGACGCCCCCTGACGCCTGGGCCAGGAGAACCTGCACATCCTGGACAGGTAGACAGGAAATGTGATATGGTTTGTTCGTTTGAAGGATCTGGGTGTGTGTTCATGTTTTACCTGTTGGTGTCGTATCTGCAGCTGCAGCAGCTGTTCTGATTGGTCGTTCAACAGACTCTGGAGCTCCGGCAGTTGGTGGGCCTTCAGGTCCTCCTCCAGCAGTCGCAGATCGCTAAGCTCCGCCTCCACCCGTTCACGCTGCTCTCTCTCCTTTTCACACCTGCTCACACAGCAGAGGATCATGGGATATGTGCACCTCTGTCTGTGCGTGTTGGCCCGGGTTTCGGTGTGTGGATCTACCTGGCGTCGAGGTCGAAGGCCATCAGTTCTGCCCCGAGCAGCTGCAGCTTCACCCGAGCCTCGTCCGAGAGACACTCACTGATCTGTCAACGAGACGAGAGAGAGAGAGAGAGAGAGAGAGAGAGAGAGAGAGAGGTTACCTGGACATGTGTTTTCAGGAACGCGTTATTCTGAGCAACAGTTGTTGGAGTGACTTGAAAGTTAAAAAAAAAATATGCAACTGATTAAGTCTTTAAATTTCAGGACTTCAAATCGACTTGTTGGTCGTGTTACATCCAAGCGTTGTCTCTTGATCAACATCAGCACCAGGGTCAGGCTGTCAACGTCGAGTTCTACTCGGACCTTCTGAGGTTCTGTTCTGATTTGGATTTCTTTTCTGCTTTGTAGTCTTCAGGTCAGTCTGGGTTTTTGTGCTTCCTGTTTTTGTTTTGAAATGACTCAACTTTGTTTCATTTTGTTGTGTCTTTGTTTCACTTCCTGTCCCTTGTATGATTGTTACCCCCCCCCCCCACCGATTAGTTTCACCTGTCCCTCTTGGTCCTTCCCTCCCTGCTGTATTTAGTCTGTGTGCTCTTTTTCTTCCCTCTTTGTCACTTTGTTTCAGTTTCCTGTCTGTTGCTGTGTCTTTTGAAACCCAGAGAACACAAACCACCTGAACTGTGGCACCAAGGCAACGGGGTTCTCCAACTTGCTGCCCAAAAGTTTTACCCAAAATCTGATGCAAGGGACAAGGCTGAAAACCAATAATGGATGGCTGTGATCTTCAGGTCCCTCAGGGGGCACTGCTTTGAAAACAGACACAATTCTGTAGTGGAAATCATTGCATGGGCTCAGGAACACTTGGCTGTAATCGGTGGATGTTGAAGATTTTGTTCCCCAAAATCTGATGTTTCTCTGCTCCAGTTTCAGGTCCGTGGTGACATCACAAATGGTCAAGTTAACGTGTGGAACTCAGGTGTTGATGTTGATCAGGAGACGACACTCTGAATACTTCCTCATGAAGGTTGTTAATCCTCCAGCTCTGTGTGCATCACCGTGCTGTGTTCAGGAACTGAGATAAAAGCTCTTTTGTTCTTTAACAAAAACTTCAGGCTTGTTGATATTCAGGTTTGTTATTTAACATTTCAGACTCATCTAAATCCGTTTGACCTTTAAAGAGACACACCTTAAAGAAAATTAAAGAAACTGTGTTGTAAACACAGAGGTGATCGTTTTAGATTCTCCAAATCACTGTATTTTTGACAAGTCAAATTCAAGTCAGTCTCTGATTGGCTGCTTCGCTGGTCCTCACCTTGTCCTGCAGCAGGGACGCTGTCCTCAGGTGTCCGTCCAGCTCTCTCAGCCCACCAGGACACTTCCTGTCCAGGTCCTCCTGGATCTGACGCTCCAGCATCTGATTGGCTGCCTCCAGACGCTGCACCTGCATCCACCAGTTTGTTTAGGAATCATGGAGCAAACACAGTTATCAGTCAATACAAAACTCCATTCAGAAATCAATCATTTTTATATTCTCTTCTTCCTTAAACAATAATTGAAAAGCTTAGTTCTGTTTTGGTATTTACTACAGTGACAAAAGTGGGAGGAGTTTGTTTATGTCCATGCCAAACTCTATTGAGAAATATTCTACTTTTATGTTCTGTGTCACTCATTACTTATACAGCTCATGTTAATCATTGAGCAGATATTGTACTCAGTGAAGGTAAAACTCTGTTAAGAAATCTATTAATTTTACATTTTCTTCCATCAGAAGGACATTTATGTTTGTTTCCACCTCAAAGGAGTCAAAAATCAAATGTGCAAAACTCCATTGAAAAATCTGTTACTTTATAAATTATAAATCTCTCCTTTATGAATGAATCTATAAACAAACACTGTTTTCACACAGTGCAAAAGTCAAAATAGTAAAAAATAGTCTTTCACTTTGTATATTTTCTTGCTCTTAAAGGAAAATGTATTCTCACCTGTAAATCTCAGTTTAATTTTGGAATTATATAAATCAATACAAAATTCATTATTTTTATGTTTTTCTTGCTACTAAAACATTATTGGATATATTTGTTCTCGAATGCAGCAGGACATCCTACCTGCTGCAGGTACAAAGCCAGCCTTCCGTTCAGCTGCTGCAGGCTGTGTTTTTCTGTGGATAGACAGAAGCTCCTGCTGCGGTCCGGAGCTGCAGGAGCTGCAGATGCGGGGCTGTAATGCACCGACGCTCCGGCTCCATGGTGAACACGGTAACCCAGAGCCGTCCGGGACGCCGTGTTCGCACGAAGAAGCTGCATCGAAGTCATCTGTCCTATGTTTGCATTTCTATCTCATCTGCCAGGGGCTGCCGCTCTGAACACGTACCGCTCCTTTAAAGTTTTATTTTCTCATCTTAATGCAGGTGACTGTCATCCTCCTGCAGCTGTGGGATCTGAACCCCGCAGATGTTCTCCGTCCCGGGAGTGTCGGGACTAGATGGAGATCAGGTGTAATCAGATTTAACCTTTAAATGGTGACATGCGGAGCAGGCTGCGACAGGATGGCAGCCCTGCCCAGCTCAGCCTCTCAGCACATTAACTGCAAAAGGGTAGTCAGGTTCTCACTTGTTTTGCAATGTTCTGGATCAGCATGTCCTGTCACCTGAGGGCCAAATGCTCAGGTAGAATCTGGAAAATAAAAGCTGCTGTGACTTCATGAATAAACCTGTAAAAGGTCATCAGGGATCCTGTTTTCTCTCTCCTGTAATTATTCTTTTGTAGCTCATTTCATTAAACGTAAAGTCAACAGATTTATTTCTATTACACTGTCATTCAAAAGTCCACAGCTGTTATTATTATTGTAATTATCATAATTATCATAAACCAGAGAACAGAAGAAAAACAACACAAAGAGATGCTCCTACAGAACTTTGAGTGTTTGGTTTTTGTATTAAGGTTTATTTATTGTTCGTAATAACTCACAATGGAAATGTTTTATGTCTGCCAGGAGCTCGTATGAACACTGAGACCTGTTCCTCCTGCTCATAGTGGACATTTAGACTGGGTTTAGACTTGGTTTTAGACTTGGTTTTGGTCTGGGTTTAGAGTGGTTATGAACGGCTTCTAAACTTGTTTTGTAGTTGGTTTGGACTGGGTTTTAGGATGTTTTTAGACTTGGTTTTACACTGGTTTTTAGACCTGATTTAGAATGGATGTGTTTCCGGCTCTGTCCAGCAGGGGTCGGTCGAGGACTTGTCATTTCATCTGAACGCAACACACGAAGCAGAAGCAGCAGCCAATGGGCGATGAGCGTCTGCGGTTCCCGCGCCTGCGCATTGGAGGCGTGGTAACGCTGTTGATATGTCCGCCGCTGGGCTTTAATGATAATTTCTGCGGGATTTGGCGTCTCAGAGCGAGAGTCCCCCTCCGCGGCCCGGCCTGATGGAGAACCCCAGAGACCTGGTGAGTCCTGAGGCGTGTCCGTCCGGCGGCAGCCTGCATGTCCCCCTTTTGTTGTGGTTCGGTGTAGCGGTCCTCAGCAGCTGCTTCAAAGCCACCTCCGACAGAAAGTCAAGGCAGAACTCCGTTGAGAAATCTGTCAGTTTAAAGTTCTCTTGCTCCGACCAAAATGTGTAAAAACTTCAAATGGCATTTAAATTGTTCATTCACGAGCTCAAGATAAGTTTTAATTCGGCAAACATGAACAGCACGAAATACTTCTTAAATCGGCCAAAACATAACCTTATATTTGCTTCGCTTGTTGTTCTCTAAACCTCCTTTTGAAACTCCCCTGAAAATCGTGCGATATTAGGTTTCTTTGTTTGTTCCCACAGAAACTCACCTCCCTGGAAAGTTTTTAAAATTGTTCCCTAAATAAACTGGATCCCCGTTCATTCGGCACACATGTACAACAATAAACCAGTTTTATACCGGTGAAAATCCACTTTGTTTACCGTCCTGCTGTTTTCCCGCTACAGTCATCTACGTTCACAATGCAGAGCGTCACGGTTAGTCAATACAAAAAAAAAAGCTCTTTCACTCGCGCACTGTGGTGCTAGATGCATTTAATGTACGCCGAATTTAACGATGGATGTAGCCCAGTACGACCCGGCAGGGGGTTGTTTTACAGCGGCAGCATCCTGCTGTCAGGACCCAGAGAAACCCGAAATCCCTGAAATCCTGGAGGTCATCTGGTGTCCGGCGCAGACAGAATCTGATGATCAGAATGTTGATGTCAGTCAGACTCTCACCGCACTGCAGTGCTGCAGGTCACCCAGCTGCAAACAGCTGTCAGGCTTCGGGGGGGGGGGGGGGGAGACATCTGAGACACACATCATGACGTCATCACCTGCACACAATCACATCATGACATCATCACTTGCACACAGTCACATCATGACATCATCACCTGTAGAAAGTCACATCATGACATCATCACCTGCATACGGTCGTACATCATGACATCATCACCTGCACAGAGAAACACATCATGACATCATCACCTGGACAGTCTCACATCATGACATCATCACCTGGACACAGTCTCACATCATGACATCATCACCTGCACAGATGTTCATGTTTCACACTCTGATTCTAATTTGACTATACAATAACATTTTACTTTAGATTTGAGATTAATTACTTTTTTCTGTGAATCAAACACAGTTTTTATTGAATAAAAATAATAATTTATTCATGTCTGCTGATTATCTAACTGTGTGACCTTTGACCCCTTAGGTGGAGCATCCGTCCCGGAGGCGGCGGGACTCTTTCGGCATGCTGGACGGTCTGGAGGAGGACCGGAGCAGCTGCAGCTCGGAGTCCAGCGGGGGGAGCGCAGCATCCAGCCCCGAGGACAGTGAGGACGAAGAGCTGGGAGGAGGAGGAGGAGGAGGAGGGACGCACCTGCCCCCCTCTTCCTCCTCCTCCTCACTGACGCTCATCAAGACCAACGGACAGGTGTATACCTACCCTGACGGCAAGGCAGGCATGGGTCAGTGTTTAAAGGGTTATATCTGAAACAGGAAACAGGAAGTCCTCTGAGGTAAACAGGAAGTCCCATAAGATAAACAGGAAGTCCTCTGAGGTAAACAGGAAGTCCGATGAGCTAAACAGGAAGTCCTCTGTGGTAAACATGAAGTGTAAACAGGAAGGCCTCTTTGTTCAATATCAGTCGTCACTTTTTCCAACTTGAAGCAGCTTCAGATGAAGTTTATTGATTTGAAGCTGAACAGGCAGCACTGCATTAAAAACAGACAATTCTGTAGTGAAAATCACTGCATGGGCTCAGGAACACTTCTGACAACCGTCGTCTGTGAACACAGTTCATCGCTGCAGGTTAAAACTTGTGTAAACGCTGTTCTTAAGCGTTACCTCAGATCTGGTTTCTCCTCAGCGACCTGCGAGATGTGCGGCATGGTCGGAGTCCGAGACGCCTTCTACAGCAAAACCAAACGTTTCTGCAGCGTCTCCTGCTCACGGAGTTACTCCTCCAACTCCAAGAAGGCCAGCATCCTCGCCCGGCTGCAGGTAACACACACACACACACACACACACACACACACACACACACACACACACACACACACACACACACACACACACACACACACACACACACACACACACACACACATACCTCCTGGTGTTCCTCAGGGTTCGATTCCCGGTCCTCTGTGTTTTCTATTTAGTTGAAAGCTAAATCTGTTCTCCCGGGGTTTCCGCTGGTCCCGGAGTTATAAAAAGTCTCTTCCAAAGAGTTTGTGGTTTTATCTCCTTCAGTCAACGCGTGATTTTTTTTTTTTTGAACGAAGGCAAACGTGCCAGAAAAATCAACCTTTCGAGAGCTTCGGATAAAAAAAACGCTGACTTGAAAAAGAAAAGCCAGATGTGAAGTTTGTAAAACTGCTATTAATGTATTTAAAATGTGGGAGAGGGAGCGCTTCGTTACCATGCCGACAGTAGAGTGGTGGAAGAGCTTCAGGACATTCAGTCACTTTTTTTTTTCCGTTTAAGAAGAAATATTTTCATCAGTTTGTCGTTTAAACGGTTAAAAGTTACTTTTTAGTTTTGTCCTGAAAACGCCTCTTAAAGAGTAAATAAAGCTTCACAACCTGCCGGGAGTTAAATCACGTCGCTGGATTTTTGCGAGAGGAAATCACAGCATGGGCTCAGGAACATGTAGAACGTTTACTCCGTGCAGGTCAGAGAGTTTGACCTTTGACCCGAGCCTCTGTGTGTTTTGTGCCTTTAAGGGGAAACCTCCCACCAAGAAGGCCAAAGTCCTCCAGAAGCAACCGCTGATGACCAAACTGGCCGCTTATGCTCAGCAGCAGGCCGGCCAGCAGGGCGGCGCCAGGAAGGGCGGTGAGTTCAACGCTGTGGTTTTCAGAATAAAAGACCTGATTAACAGCGAATGTAAAAGAAACAGAACAAATAAACTGTTGATCAAAGTTATTGATCTTCAACTAAAATGTCCCGATGACCTTTGATCAATCGCAGATCTGATGTCTGCTGAGCTCAACTCTTCTTTGTTTGTTTGTTTGTTTGTTTGTTTGCTGGCTGCAGTCTCTGTGGAGGTGTTTGACTGGGGCCGTTACCTTGGAGACGGAGATGTGGCGGGAGCACCGGTCAGCTGTTTCAAACATGTGGGTACCACACAATCACACACACACACACACACACACAGACTTTTACTGCATGTCATTTTCCTCCTTTGTTCCCCCACATTTCCTGTCTGTACCTATCAAAATAAAGGCATAAAATACCCGAATATTAACAGGGAGTTAGTTTTAGTGTCAGTCAGATCTCAACGTGTGTTCAGATTCAGAGTGACGTCTACTTCCTGATGACGTCATCACCTGTGATTTGCCCTTCGGAATAAAGCTCCAGGGAGGGTAAACGGTTCGAGAAGTCGCCTGAGAGTCTTCAGGTGTAGACGAGTTTCAGGTAAATACGACAGGTGCAGTGAAACTAATTTGACCTATAACGGCGGCAGAACTGTAAGCGAGCAGCTCCTGTCTGCAGTGCATCATGGGTAAATCAGACAAAACACCGCTGATCACTGTGAAACTGAAGGAAACCTAAAATCAGACAGATTTTCAGGCAACTTCTGAGTGGCTGAGACTAAAGTCACTGAGCCTGCAGACATGAGACGGTCCATGATGTGTGTCTGTTGTGTGTCTGTTGTGTGTCTGTTGTGTGCACTCCTGGAGGTGCCGATGGGGAGGTCGTGGGGTGACATCAGTGAAGGAGTACGAGTCGAGGTCCCGAACACAGACAGCATTCTGCCAATGAAGGTGTACTGGATCGCTGGCATCATCAAACTGGCAGGTACACACACACACACACACGCACACACAGGCAATTTATCAACATTTATATCAGTTATATTGATGTGTGTGCGCACGTGTGTGTGTGTGTGTGCGTGCGTGCAGGTTTTAAGGCCCTGCTGCGGTATGAGGGCTTTGACAGCGACCCCTGCAGAGACTTTTGGTTGAACCTGTGCGTCCCTGACATCCACCCAGTGGGCTGGTGTGCTGCCGGTGGGAAACCTCTGGTCCCCCCTCAGAGTAAGGGACACTTCCTGTCCGGACCAAACACTCACTTATTCCAGCCCACAAAAGTTAACGTTGTCACGGTAACACAGAGCCAGCTGCATTTACAAAAAAAACAAAAAACCTCTGATGTTTCGAACAGAGTGAATCCAGCCTCTGATTGGCTGCAGCAGGGTCACATGACCACCAGAGTGTCACCTGATTGGCTGAAAGTTGTTTATCTTTGTGCGTCAGCCCTTCTGCACAGGCTCACCAACTGGAAAACGTTTCTGATCAAACGACTGACGGGATCCAAAACTCTGCCGCTGGACTTCTCATCCAAGGTCACACACACACACACACACACACACACACACACACACACACACACACACACACACACACACACACACACACACACACACACACACACACACACACACACACACACACACACACAACTTTAAACCTTCCTCTTCCTCCAGGTGCAGGACAGCATGCACTTCCCCTTTAAGAGGCAGATGAGGGTGGAGGTGGTGGATAAGACTCACCTGTGTCGGACCCGGGTCGCTCTGGTTGAACAGGTGAGTCTGAGGTGAGGCGGTCTTCGTGTCGGTCAGCGGTTCAGGTGTAAAGTTTGTGTTTGTGTCGCCGCAGGTGATCGGCGGCCGTCTGCGTCTGGTGTACGAGGAGTGCGACGACGGGACGGACGACTTCTGGTGCCACATGTACAGTCCTCTGATCCACAGCATCGGCTGGTCCCGGTCCATTGGACACCGCTTTAAACGCTCCGGTGGGTCACCAGGCTCCATTTAGAAAACGTTGAATTTAAGCCAGCAGCAGGTTAAGAAGCGTCAGGGCAACTGACATTGAACCTGTTTGTTTCCAGATGTGTCGAAGAAACTGGGTGTTCAACTGGACGCACCTGGACAGCTGTTTGCCAAGGTGAGCATCCCCTCACATCTGCCTGTCTTTCCCACCTGTCCTCTGACTCTTTTAGGTTAGGTAGTTACTTTATTAATCCCCGAGGGGAAATTTATCTCAGACTTAAGACTGAAGATGACAGAAAACATTCAGAGGACGTTTGTTGGACTGAAGCCTCAAGAAAAATGGCTTTTTCTTGTTTTAACTGCAGATTAAGCAAAACATTAGTTTCACAGTATTTCCTGAGTTTTTACTGAATATAACAAAACTAGCTACTAAAAGGTTTATGGGTCCATCAGACTGTTCCATGTTCTCACCACAGGGGGGCAGTGTAACACCAGGCTGCTCTGCTCACTGTTGGGAGAGAGTTATGCTTCCTGTGTGTCCTGCAGGTGAAGGAGGTGGATCAGGGCCGTTTCTGGTTCGAAGACGGGATGAAGCTGGAGGCCATCGACCCCCTGAACCTGTCTGCCATCTGTGTGGCCACCGTGAGGAAGGTGAGGGTCCAAATAACGTGACCTGTCCTCTTCCTCTTCCTCAGGTCCAAACGATGTAACCTGTCCTCTTCCCCCGTCAGGTCCTGGCAGACGGTTATCTGATGATCGGCATCGACGGCTCGGAGGCGGCCGACGGGTCAGACTGGTTCTGCTACCACTCCACCTCTCCCTCCATCTTTCCCGCCGGCTTCTGTGAGATCAACAGCATCGAGCTGACGCCCCCCAGAGGTGACGGAGTGACCAGAAGAGTTGGTTTCCAGAGAAGAGAGGACTGGATTTATCATTGTCTCTTCTTCTTCTGTTGTTTCTCAGGTTACAGCAGCCTTCCCTTCCGATGGTTCGAGTACCTGAAGGACAGCAAGTGTGTGGCGGCTCCGGTCAACCTCTTCAACAAGGTAGGACCCAACACGGATCAATCAGTCCTTCAGAATGCAGTTAGAGTGACATTTTTTTTTTTTAAAGTGAGGAAATCTTTAGAACTTAAAACTTCCACAGAAGCATCAGAGCATTAAACTGTCTGAAGCTGAAACTTTGTGACCGTCAGGACGTCCCCAACCACGGTTTCCTGTCCGGCATGAAGCTGGAGGCCGTGGACCTCATGGAGCCTCGGCTCGTCTGCGTCGCCACGGTGACCCGCATCGTCCACCGGTTGCTACGGATACACTTCGACGGCTGGGAGGACGAGTACGACCAGTGGGTGGACTGCGAGTCACCTGACCTGTACCCGGTGGGCTGGTGTCAGCTGACCGGCTACCAGCTGCAGCCTCCCGCCGTCAACGCAGGTAACGCTCACCTGTGTTCTGAGTGACAGGTGAGATGTGTTACAGGTGAGCAGCATCACTCATGAGATTGTTTGTTTCAGCCTCCAGAGAACTGCAGTCAGCAGCGTCCAGACAGAGAAAGAAATCACAGCAATACAAAGGACAGAAGAAGAGTGAGTCGTCATCATCATCATCATCATCATCATCATCATCATCATCATCATCATCATGACATCCCAGAAAACCTGATCAATCAATACAGGACACACCTGATCAATCAATAGTTCAGACGCCATTCTTTTCTCTCAGAGAGGAAGTTGCCCATCGCTAAGCGACCTGTCAGTCTCTCCGGCGCCGTGGTAACGGGAGTTCCCAGGAGCCTATCAGGGGACGAGAATGAGACTCCGCCCGATTACCCATCACCCCCTCCTCCAGCCTCAGCAGCCCAGCCGACTTCTGCTGACCCAGAGAGCAGCTCTCTCACTGGGGGCGGGGCAGGTAAGCACTCACTCACCTGTTTACCTGTTCCCCTGTTTACCTGTTCACCTGTTCACCTGTTTACCTGTTCCCCTGTTTACCTGTTTACCTGTTCCCCTGTTTACCTGTTCCCCTGTTTACCTGTTCACCTGTTTACCTGTTCCCCTGTTTACCTGTTCACCTGATCATCCCCTCTGTTTCTGCAGGTGCTCCGATCAAAGAGGAGAACGCCGACTCGTTGTCTCAAAGGACTCAAACGGACACCAACGGATCCTCCACAGACTTCCTCTCCGGTCCGGAGCCGCAGTAGGAACCTTCTTTCATCTCTCCTCCTCCTCCTTCATCTCTCCTCTTCCTCCTCCTCCTCTTTAAAGTAAAACTATTCAGCAGCTCCTCTGCTTCATCCTTAAAACAACTAAAACTCTCTTCCACCATGTTGGTTTCTATTTCCTGTCCTGCTCAGAAAAACAAGATGGAGGACGCTCGGTCATCTTTTCAAATCAAGGGAAAAAAAAAAAAAAAACTTTTGTACGATGATTTTTTTTTTAACGCCAAGATCTCGAAGGTTGTTTGTGAGATTAGTCATTTAAAAACACTGTGTGTGTGTGTGTGTGTGTGTGTGTGTGTGTGTGTGTGTGTGTGTGTGTGTGTGTGTGTGTGTGTGTCTGCGCGCTTCTTGTTTCCACTTCCTGAAACTCATCAGATCAGACAATCTGCGCAGGTCGTTTGTTTTCAGCATTCAGTTTAAAATTTGACTAAATGTGAGTGAGGTTTAGTTGAGTGTATTATTATTATTATTATCATTATTATTATTGTAATCAGATGGAAACACACTCCATCATGCAGGTCATTTAAAGGATCATTAAAGGATCATTAAAGGATCATTCAGCTGTGTTTGTCTGTAGGCTGAAATAAACTGTTCAGTGCGACTTTGTGGAATGACCCTTTAATCTGGGGTTATAGCCGTTCATTCAGAGTTTATTAAACATGCTTTAACAGTTCAGAAGCTAAAAGAGTAATAATGTCTTCACTAACTTTTGATACCTCATAAAAAATATTACATAAGTATTAAGAGAATTTTTAGCTTTTAAAAGTTGGATTTAACAGATTATTTCAATGTATAAAAACAGAATGTTTGATTCAAGAATTCTAGTAATAAACATGATCACTGATGATAAAACATAATTTTACAAAACAGATGCTTAACGAAGAAAAAAAAGTTCATTTATTTAAAGCTCTTTACAGTGTGGGGTCACAGGTTAACTAAAAAAAAAAAACAATTACATTAATACTATAGAAACATACAGTATTTTGGTGTATTATTAAAATGCGTTTGTTCGTGAACAAAAACGAAACAATAACGACAGACGGATGAATTAACAGATTACTCTTTTAATGTGAAGTCACGTATTGAACGTCCTGAACATTAAAACGGTCCCTAACGTTCGCAGGAAAAAAATGCGATTTACTGTGAATTTGACAAACAGCTGAAACGATGCAAAAAAAAACCGAGGCGGTCAGAACCAAAAACTAAAAAGTTTCACCGAAGAAAACAAAACGCGTTTCAATCATCAAATTACTAAAATGTGATTGATCTAAATTAACGCCGAAATCCACACGTTAATACTTTTCTAATCTTATATCTAAACTACAAAAGTAAATTTCTGCTAAAAAAAATTAAAAAAAAGAAAAAAAAAAGGAAAAAAAAGAAAATTAAGACTCGATGAAAGTACTAGTACGAAGTCAAAGGCTTGTCATATTTATTGTGATTGTGATTTGGTATATAATCTCAATGTACTGAAACTTTATGTCATAGTAACTCAGAAATGTACCAATTATAATTCACCTAAATCAAAATTTTAGTTCAAAATTTTCTCATTTTATAATCTTCACTGAACCTCCTCCTGTATACCATGATTTTTTTTTAAATTTTTACTTTTACTTTGTTTATCATTTTTTTAATATTTTTGATTAGCTTATATATTTTTTTTACTAATGAACTCCTATTTAATAAGCAATTCAAAATTTTAACTAGTCTCATAATTTTGACTTGGTAAACAAAAAAAAAATTGAATTTTATATTCTAAATTACTTTTAATTTGCCAGCTTAAAAATTAGACTTTTCAACTCATTGCTAAACAACAAAAAATGTTTAATCGTAATTTTGACTTTAAATCTTGCCATTTTGATTGAAGTAGCTAAAATTGCCGTCGTAATTAAAATATTTTATTAAATAATAATGTTAACTTACGGTCTCATAATTAAGACTTGGTAAACAAAAACTTAAAATTTTATGGTCTAACTTACTTTGAGCTTGCTATCTTAGATTTCAAAATTATAAACAAACATGATATTTGCTGATCAACTCAAAATTTTTGTCTCATAATTTTAACCTGCAAAGCTCAAAGTTTTTGCTTTTTGACAGTAATTTAACTTCTTCATGAAATACCTCATAACGTGAACTTACTATCTCCGAATTATGACTTAACGTGACAAAAATTTTCTCTTTTTTTTTGTGGACGTCTGAATTTTCCTCTTTCGGTTTCTTTCCTTATGAAATAGGACTTCTACGTTATTTCGGTGTCGGTTCGCATGAGAGAAAAACGTGATAAAAAAACAAAACAATGCACAAATCACGTGTTTTCGGGCTCGCAGTGTTTAACATGAAGAACTAAAGATGGAGCGAGTGCGTAATAAACTGTGCGAGCATGCGTCAACGTGAGCATCTCGCACTCTAAACCTGTAGCTGTTTTTTTAAACTTCACATGTTACTTACTGCTGTGTGTCGGTTGTCTGTTTAATGTTTGTGGTCTTTTTGAATCTAATGTCAAACTGTCCTATTTGTATTACGGTGCTATCTATAGATGATATCTACACATTTGATAATGTTTTTATGGAATTATTTTGTCAAACTGTCCGTGACTCCGGTGAAGAAGTTGTCTTTGTATTTGCGACGGATTTCGTATGCGAAGAAAATGGAGTGCGTTAAAAAAAAAAAAAAAAAAGTGAAAACGGCTCAACGTGAGGATTTTATTGTCGAAGTCCTCGATTCGCCGGTCTTCCTCATCAGTTCGTGATGATATTTTGTGTGTCCGTCCACAGTGGGAAGGAGGGCTTTGTAGGTTTTGTAGGTTTTCTGTGGGTTTTTAAGTGACTTAGTTTCCATAGAGACTGTTTTGGGACTTTAAGACAAAACAACGTTGGAATGAATTTGGAGGCCGAGACAGCTTTTGAGTTATATTCACTATCTCCGTTGAAATGGATTTAAATGTTGACTTTTCAGTACGCCACAGGAAGCAGAGCCCCCCCCCCAAAAAAAAACATTGAAAGAGAATTTTCATAATTAAATGGTTTTTTTTACAATGTTGATGAAAAAAAAACCTAAAGTTTGAATGTTCGTGTCCCACACTGATGAAAACCTGCCAGTAATATTAATGTCCACATTGTCCACATAATCTGTGAACATGATATTAATGAGCTCTTATCTAAACATACAAATGTCTAAATATGTATATATAAATATACATATATGTGTATATATATATATTTATATATATATATATATATATATATATATATATATATATATATATATATATATTTATATATATATACAGATACTGTAAATGTCTGACAAAAGAAATGTAGTATGTACTGATGTTAACTTTCATGAAAACATTTTTTAATACATTGTGCAATTTTTGGCAGCATGATTGTGAAGAAATTATTACATTTAGATGTAAAATAAATGACTCACTTTACATTTTTATGCAATAAAATGTTATTTAAAAAAGTGGAATAATGATATTAATAGTATTTTTTTTTAAATGCTGTGCAATATGTTATTTCAGTACTTTGTGTTTGACTGAAAAAGACTGGACATAACCTTTTTGATAATGTTTAAGTTATTAATATTATTTAGAGAATCTTAATAACAGATTTTTTTTTTTGTTTTTTGTTGCAGATTTCACGTTTATATTGTTTTTTTCTCGGAAAAAATAAACCTACAAAAATCCATCATATTCAGTTTTTTGTTTTTTAAGCATTTAAACCTGAATATTGGACAAATATGAGATTAAAAGGGATAAGAAGATCTAAAACTGGATCTTTTGTAAGTATGAATCCAGGACTGAACCAGGTAAAAATCTCAAAACTTGTACAAAATGTACTTGAGACCAAAGATTTTTGAATTTTGTCTAAAACAAAAAAAATGTTTGCCCAACCCAGGCTGAACTCTGGGCTGGTAAACGGACTGAGTCTGAAGGAGGTCACATTAATTGGAAAGGTGAGCGTTAACGTCATCAGCGTATCGCCAGCTGGAAGTGTTGCAGGTCTTTTTCTGTCTTGGCTTCTCAGGCCTGTAAAAGGAAGGAGGTTCTTCAGCACTTTAGATATCTGGATATGAGCCTGATGGGTTTCCCTCCTGGATGTCTGGACGGCGCTCGTCGGCTCGGGCGTCTGGAGAGGGTAGGATTCAGCTGATGGGTCTGTTTGAGTCCTTTTTTTTAATAGCATGCAGAATCACTGCAGCGTCACATTACTGCTGTTCAGCAACATACGTGTAGATGTACCCCCCCACCCCCACCCCACCCCACCCCACCCCACCCCAGCAACATACGTGTCTTCATGCACACCCTCCGCTGCCTTCTAAAAGCAGCCTGTTGCCCGGTAGGTTCAGCAGACATGTGATACTGTCCCGCCCCCTTCAAACAGGAAATGATGCCTATTTCAACTCTTTTACACGCCACCATGAGCAAAAGGTCGCAGCATTAACCAAATATGCTTCTTGAAACCGGCGACAATTTTTACCCGAGTTAAGTTAATCAATTATCAAAATAGTTGCTCATTAATTTTCCGTCAACTAATTAAACAACTAATCGTCGCAGTTCTGAGTTGGTGGAAATTTGTTTTCAGTATTTTGATTAATGATGAATCACTTTTTTGAGGTTTTGGACCAGTCAGATAACAAACAATTTCTGAATAAGCTGCTGAAGTTTGGACTTCGTGTGATTCATTTTTTTGACATTTTATAGACAAAGCAAATATAATAATATCATCAGGTTAATCATGAAAGAAAATAATCGTTTGTTGCAGCTCTTTCATTTATCAAATGTTCCTGGAACAAGAGGAAAGGGTCTGTTTACTATTTTTTAGTGGCGGACTGATCCACATTTGTTTCGCCGCCATCTTTATAGTTACTGCTAATAGACAGCATGTCAGCAGTTAGCCGTTAGCTTTGCTTCGCCAACGAGGCTAATGGCAGTTTTAAAAACTTTTGAAGGACACAGAAACGGTCAGAATGTTGTTAACATGAGACTTTATTGATAAGTGCTACACGTTCCAGATTGATCGGTGAGGACCAAGTCCGAGGATCAGCTGCGGGGAGGTCGGAGGTCGGCGGGGTGGGCGGAGTTTACTCGTACAGCCAGGCCTGAGCGCAGGGGGTGTAGCTCACAAACTCTTCGTCCTTGAACCACAGAGCGACCTCTTTCTTGGCGTTCTCCAGTGTGTCGCTGCCGTGGATGATGTTCCTGAGGACACAGAGGCAGTCAGTGGCTCATCAATAACTCATCAATAACTCATCAATATCTCATCAACGATAACTAATCAATGACTCATCCACTTATCTATCATTTTTTAATGTTATTCATGTTGTATTTATTTTTTGGGACGTATTCTTTTTTTAATTGTATTCATAGTGCTTCAACATTTTATTGTCCTCTGCTGCTTAATGAGCGTGTGACAACGTTTATATAAGTAATATATCATTTTGTTGAAGTGCGTGATGTCATCGCTGTTTTTCTTGAGGTCTCTGATGTCACTTCCTCCTGTCCTTTTACTGTGTTGCTCGCTCACCTGCCGATGTTGATGCACAGGTCTCCACGGATGCTACCGGGCTTGGAGTCAGCGGGGTTGGTCTCACCCAGCATCATCCTGATCAGCTTCACGATGTTCTGACCCTCCCACACCTGAAACACACCAGCACACCTGTCACCTGTCGGCCGACGAGACGTTCAGGTTCAACACTTCAACACCGGGGGCTGAAATTCATCCTGATCTAAGCATCATAGAGTCCCAAAATCAAGTCAACACGTTCCTGAGGCTACAAGTCTAAACCTGGTAAAACAACCGCAAAGAACACCAAGTTTTAAACCATTATGAAACCAGTCTGAAAACAAGTTCCAAATCAGGCTGAAACGAGTCAAAACGCAATAAAAAGAACACATTTTTAAACCAGAACCGTGCTTCAAGTCTGGACGAGTTAGAAGTCCAAAACCAAGACTAGAACCAGTCTAAACCCAGTCTAAACCTGGTCTAGACCCAGTCTAAACCTGATGCCCTGACCTGGTGTCTGTCTGTAAATAAATTATTGCTGTAGTCTTTTTTTTTTCTGCATGAAGTGAACTAAAGAATCAAATTCTGTTCAGACTTTATTATCTGTTGAATCATTTGTTTTATTTTCCATCAGTCGGCGTCTCTGAACAGAAACCATCTGTCTGAGGACAACGTGTGTGTTCGTGTGTGTGTGTGTGTGTGTGTGTGTGTGTGTGTGTGTGTGTGTGTGTGTGTGTGTGTGTGTGTGTGTGTGTGTGTGTGTGTGTGTGTGCGTTACCATGGCGAGGACGGGTCCAGAGGCCATGTATTTGCAGAGACCAGCATAGAAAGGCATGTCCTTCAGGTCCAGGTAGTGGTTCTTCATGTGGTCCTCGGAGGCCTGGACACAGGGAGGTCACACAACACAATATTAGTACACAACTTTAATACACAACAGCAGATACATCATCAGTGAGTCGATCAGCGTCCACACAGCAGGGGGCGCCGAAGTGAGAAGCTCCGCCCCCTATCAATGTGACCATTAAGCCAGGTTTCTTTTCCCTCGAAAAGGTCTCCTGCTTTTTGTTTGTTTGTTTTTGTTTTGAGTTTCTGTCCATCGTCATGGTTACCTTCATGAACTTGGCAGCTACCAGCCTGAAACCTCTCTGCTCGAAGCGCTTGATGATCTCACCGCACAGTCCTCTCTGGACGCCATCGGGCTTCACAGCGATGAAGGTACGCTCCATGTCTGCTGAGGAAGTGGACATGGGCACCTCGTTAGTCAGACAAACAAGCAAACAAACTGCCTGACATCATCGAAAAGGTCTTAAAGGTCATAATAAAACATTTTAATGATTAAAAACTGATTATTTAATTTTTAGCCGTGAAGTTTCTGATAAAATGTCTCTGGAGGAGATTTATTTATTAAAAACTGTCTGAAACATTTTCTTGTTTGAAGACCTCAGAATGAACAAGCCCCGCCCCTAAACATGTTGGAGTCCTAATATGCCCCTAGTGGTCCTCGGTGGTATCACACTTTAAGGCACTTAACCTGAAACGACTAACACGCAGACAGTCCAACTTCTTCTGTATCTGCTATTGTGAGTCAGCGCTGCCACCTGCTGGCTGCTTCCTGTCACTGCTCTGTTTCCCCGACTACCGATCTCTAAATAAAATCATCTGTCATGTGCCAGATGTTTCCGTTGTGCCTCAGTGATATTATATTTCTGCTCGTTACAGAAACTTTGAGCTCCTGCTGAAGAAGCTGAACCTGAACCGCCTCAGTGTTTGTTGAAACCCGACACCGGCTCATAACTCTGGACAAAGCATCGGCCGCTGCTAATTTTACTACAGCTGGTATCTGCTGGCATGCAGCTGATGGCAGCTGAAGCAGGTGTGTCTTGCAGGAGCCACCGAGTCCTCCCCCCGTCATGTTTCAGTATTATTAGTGTTCGAGCTGAAGTTCTGCTGATTTACGTGACTGGAAATAAAATCAGTACAGATTTTATCTGTAAAAATGTTTCGACAGTTAAATAAAAGGTTCCTCCTGAAGTGGTCGTGATCACCTGTGACCTCTGACCTCAAAACCAAGGACAAAATGCAACATGTTTTTACTGTTGAGGAGCTCGATTCATTCATTCAAACAGCTGAAGGACTGGGGTGGTCGGGGGTGTGTGTGTGTGTGTGTGGGGGGGGGGTTAACAGCTGTGACGGGTCAGAACCAAAAGATAATTTTAAAGAACATTAAGGTTCAAGTTTGTGAAACGATGTCGAGTTGATTTGATTTGATTCTTCAGAAAAATCTCAACATGAATTCATGAACGTTTAGAAAAATAAATAACATTTTCATCAAAATATTCCTGCAAAAATCACAACAGATGGAAAAAGAGTTTAATTTAAAATAATTGAAGTCCTGTTTTCAAAGATTCCTGGAAGAATGTTTACATTTCCAGATTATTAATAATCTGATCTTCATCTAGGTCAAAAATTCTGTTTTAATCTCAGAGTCTCTTCAATTATTTTACAGATTAAATCCGACATACATGTTTTTAATCACTTTCACATGAGAATCTACCGGAGCTTCACGTGTTTCTCATGTTGGTCCCGTGTGTTTCTGCAAGTGAAGTTCAAGTGTTTGGTTTTTTTTCTGTCGCAGCTCAAACTGAATTAAACGGAAAATCAAACACTAGGAATTTTTTTTTTATTTTTATTTTTTTAAAGACCTAAATGAGTAGAAACTGCAGCATCAGTTTGTTTCCTGCAGATAATTTACTGGTTTGTTTGTTTGTGACGAGTGTCTGCAGCTGTCAATCATGCACGACATGCAGTTCACGTAATGTATTAAAATTGTGTTGTTCTTATTATGTTCCTTTTTGTTGTATTTGTTCTTCTTGCAATTCTATTATAACAAATTTAAAAGAGCATCTAAAAAAAACAAAAATAATAATAACAATAAGAGTGTGTGTGTGTGTGTGTGTGTGTGTGTGTGTGTGTGTGTGTGTGTGTGTGTGTGTGTGTGTGTGTGTGTGTGTGTGTGTGTGTGAGAGATCTCTACCTTGGTTTTGGGGTTTGAGGAGAACTTGTGAAGAAGAGCTGCTGACGGCGGGGAAGCAAACACCGAGGCCGAATAGCTGGAGAGGAGCTCTATTTAAAGGCTCTATGTCAGTAGGGGGGGGGACAGACTGGGATGGGAGGAGTGTGTGAACTGATTGAGTGGCTGTATGTGTCGGCCATTGACAGATTAGTATGCATGTGCGTGTGTTAGTGTGTCTATCTTTGTGAGGACCTTTCACAGATTTTTTTTTTTTGTTATGAATATTTACGATTAAACACGATCCATAAATTAACAGAAAACTACATTTAATAAGATCATAGAATAAGAATGTAAAAGTTGCTGAAACAGAAAATTACGGCTTTCACTGTAACCTGCAGCTAGTTGGCGTTAGTTTAGTCATTTATGATTTTCAGTTTACTGATGGTAATGAAACATGATATTTATCGTCATTAATTAAGTAGGACAATCATTTGATCCCCAGGACTGTGGACTCTGCTCTCTGGACCAACTCCCCCACCCCCCCGACCCTTCCTGCTATGAGCTGAACAGGTGTAACACCTGTTGCATAATAAGTGAAATAAAACCAAAAGCAGCCGCTGACTGCTGCAGTCTTTGCTCTGAAGCTGCAACCTTCACCCAGATTTGCCCCCCCCTATTTATAAACTCTCTCCTAATCAGGGATGGAAACTGTCCTGGGGGAGGACACGGAGACCCAATCAGCTGAAATTAAAGCACACACCCCCTTCATCTCTCCAGGCTTCACCCTCCTATATTGTGATACATTTAGACCTGCAGAAACACAGCTGTGAGCTGTCTCCTGTTTCCTGCACCAATCAAACACAAAGGAGTTGCAAGACTAGCAGAATTCAGTGTCCCACTGTTTGAACCTCCGGACCCTTAACTCTTTCAGCCTCCTTTACCTGCCGGTAACGGCTAAACTCCGGTTTTCTATTGGGCAAAAGTTATGGACAATATGTGGTTGTAGTTCTGGTTCCACCTCTGTTGAGGTTCCACGCGAGCTGCCGCAATTCTTTTAATTCACAGGGAATAAACATTCCCAAATGATTGTCTTTCCGTCTCGCTGCCGTCCTCTTCTGGATCCGAAAGCGTGTCTAACTGAACGATCGTCACTCGAAAAAGAATCACCTCCGAGTCGTCCGGTGTTCGTGTTCATTACGAAAGTTTCAAGCAGCGTCGCTGCAGAAAGTACCAGGTACAAAAGAAAGTCATACTATAGCATGTCCGAAATATGGTAAAAAAGTCATGCTATAGCATGTCCAAAATATGAAAAAAGTCATACTATAGCATGTCCAAAATATGAAAAAAGTCATACTATAGCATGTCCAAAATATGGTAAAAAAAAAGTCATACCATAGTATGTGGTCCAAAATATGAAAAAAGTCAGACTATAGCATGTCCAAAATATGGTAAAAAAAGTCATACCATAGTATGTGGTCCAAAATATGAAAAAAGTCAGACTATAGCATGTCCAAAATATGGTAAAAAAAAGTCATACTATAGCATGTCCAAAATATGGTAAAAAAAGTCATACCATAGTATGTCGTCCAAAATATGAAAAAAGTCAGACTATAGCATGTCCAAAATATGGTAAAAAAAAGTCATACTATAGCATGTCCAAAATATGGTAAAAAA